>NC_042515.1:778326-987863 GCF_900963305.1 Echeneis naucrates
GAATTGTTTCCATAAAGAAAGAAGAAGAGTCTGTAATTTTAAATATTGAGCCATTCAATATTTATCTGTGTTGACCTGCATATCCAACGCATCAACAATGTTCATCTTACCATCGTTCCCACCAATTAGAAACCAGCTGGGGTGAACAGACCAAATCCCGTTTTTTCCTAATCACAGTTACAGCACTTTGTCTTTCCTTAATATATCGGTGTTATTTAGTCATTCTTGGCCGTAAACTCCAGATTCTCATATCAGGGCAGGTACGAGCATCATGCGACAAGGAAATTTAAACAACAGTGAACCTCCCAACATTTCACAACACACTGAAGAGTTTATGACTGGTAGATCGTTGCTCGGACAGGATTTAATCTGGGAAAAATAAAAAAGATCCAATGTGAACACTGATGTTTTCACCCTGACTCAGCAGCTTCTCAGCGTGAAGAGAGACTGAAATTACCTGAATAAATAAAGATTCCATCACTAACTACTCTTCACTCATTTCATTGATCACAACACTCACAAACTAGTCATTCATATAATGACTCTACTCCTCAGTGCCTCTGAAGCATTATGAGAGAAACTCAAATTTTAACCAAAAAAAAAAAACAACATAAAATTGTAGAGAATTTCTTTCACAGAGAAACTCAGTTGTTCTGGTTTCTGAGCTGCGGATGTGAAGAAGAAGATCCGAGCTCCTCAAATCAAAGAGTGAGTCATCTCAACAGTGTGACACTAAGAAGGTGATCATCCTTCAAACCAGAGCAGCTTTTCGATTAATACTAAAATAGAACAACTCACCACATTCAGTCCAAACTCATCCAGCTTCTCTGCCCTTCAATCTCGTTCTTCATTCCCCCCCCCCAAAAAAGAAAAAAAAAAAAGAATCTGAAAGGAAGCGCACTGACCTTTGACCTTTGGTACAAGGTACAAGAGCTGCTGGGACCTGAACCTGAGAATGTTTGTTTACCTGTATGTGCACCAACAACAAACATTTTAGCACATAAAAAACACGCAGGTACAGGTAAGCTAGCTAAAATTAGCCACTACGCTAACTCTGGGGCTCAGCTTATTAATGAGCAGAGCTGCAGCCATCCATCTCCATGACAACGGAGCAGCTGCAGCACTACAAACACACATGAACACACACACATGCACACAACATACACAACGTAGTGGCATCACGTCATGGTTGAATGTTGTTGTGTGACCAACTACACACGAATGCAGTTTCTCCCTCACTCCCACTCTGCGCAGCTCAATGTGCGTACATGACTGACAACATTCACCACATGACTTTGAACACACACACACACTTACGAGCTTCACGGCTCAATGTCCTTACATGGATGACTACATCCTCCCAAAAAAAACAAAACAACACACACACTGACTCCTTTGCGTGCACACAAACACACACAGTGACGTGCTGCAGTGTAGCAGCTTCTGCCAGCTCAGTAAAGCCGACTGAACACAGCTGAGGGAGGCTGCCTGCAATCACACTGCCTATGAATCAATAAAACAGCCTCACACACACACACACACACACACACACACACACACACACACACACACACACACACACACACACACACACACACACACACACACACCCTCTCGGTCACGAATATAGAACACGAGGGTTGCAGTCTCATCAATGCTGCTGCTGCCTTTCAGACAACGCCAGGTCGGATCAGAGAAACACCTTTTAACACTGATGCCAGGTTAAGGTGTTAAGCTAAGGGCTGGGTCACCGTGCATCCGACCCCGGGGCCCACCAATGGGCCTCACACAGGTCTCAGGCTGCTTGACTGGATAATAGGTTTCATCAAATCAAGTTACACAACAACAACAACAACAACATCTGTCTGCCAGGTTGACAATTGACAACATACTGTCGACTCTGAGCCAGAAGAACAACAAATCACACTTCCTGTCTGTCTGTAAGCCAACACGGTTTCAGGTTCTGTTTCTTTTAATAAAACTCATTTTGGAAACAACATTGTAAAGCGAGTCAGTCCCCTTTGAACTGTACCCAGTATGTTTAATAAGCTGATAAGAGTCAGGCATCAGACTGGAGCATCAGTAATTCTGAAAATCACGTTTAGTTGAAACCTGCACTGAATACAAATAGACACACAACAACTGTGTGAACTGATGCCAAGTGTAAAAAATCACGACAACGACAAACTCTTTAAACAACCAGTTCACCTCAACATGAAATAAGTCAAAGTCATCATGGTTTTACAGTCAGACAACCTGTCTCTGGCTGACTGTGCAGAAAATACAGCACATCAGAAGGCAACACTGCTAGTCAGATAGTATTGAAGTCTATGGGAAAATGTCCCTCCTCCTCTCTGATGAGTTTATGGTCTCAGTCTCAGTCTCTCTCTTCAATACAACATGATGTTAATTTCTTAAATGAAGCTCAATTTAGAGGGAAACAGACCAAAAAGGAAGGGATGCTAATTCCTGGAACTTATATTGTAAATAAAATCTTACTAATAAAACTTGTTTTTTTTGGTCTCCACTGCAGTTGTGTCCTATATTCAGTAACGGAGGACACACTGTCCCTGGGATGTGGGGTTAAGCTGAGTGAAGCATTAAAGGGTTCGTGAATATGTCCAAAATGAGACTGAAGCTTTAAAAACAAAATGACATGCTGCTTCTTGTGTAGAGGGCTTTTTTTTTATGACCCACTTTTTGTGTGCATGCATGTGTATGAGAGACAATACAAACCTGCTGCTTGTCCTTTTTGTGTATTTTCATCTTCTATCCCTTCACTGCATCTGCAAACAGAGAAGGAGATGACTGATATTAGTCCCAGAAATACTCAGAAAACAAAGTGAAGCTCCTGCAGACGCAGGACAGTGAGGCTGAAACACAAAGGAGCATGTGAAGGAGATTCAACCAGAACAAACTCAGATTTAATTGTGTGTTTTGATGTGTTGTTGCACTCAGTGTAACAGACTGCCGACACGTAGCTGCAGACTGACACGTGTGGTGCGTTCAATGACATCTGGACAGCATTCACAAGTGTAAGTACAATGTCGCTGCTTGCTGTCTTGCAATTTTGCTTAGTTGTAGCAAGATTTTCTGAAGTCAGTTGGTGGGTTTCATTCTATTTTAGTGGCCAAGTTCTCGGTCTGAGAATGTCTGAAAAACACTGTAATTTAATGTGGGAAGAACTGAAATCCAAAGGAGACTGAAGCATCAGAAGGTTTGTTGGAACAAACCTGATTCACATTCAGTCCTGGAGGCATCAAAGATCCAGAACATTCACCTGCTGAGCCGAAAACACACACAATTGAAGCAGAAGCTCTCCAGTCAAAAGGGTCAGATTCAAATCTTATCTAAAGCTTCACTGTTTCAGGCATGACGCACAAACACAAACACCTAAAAACACAACAACCGCTGGCTTAACACTGAAGAGTCACTTTTACATGTGTCTGCCCTTCATCCCGACGAGTTCAACTCGTTTCACTAAAGGTCACAAAAAGCGACATCACAATGAAATGAAATAAAATCTGACATTTATACTTAATCCTGCACTAATTTGCTTTGTGCTTCACAATCTCCTCATTGGCCACTGATGCTTTTTCAATACATTCATTATTCATCAGGTGTGGTGTTCACCTGGTTTCCATCCTGGAACAGACCTGATCTCCATCTAAAACCTCCAGCATCCACAAGAGACTTCAACAAAAACTTCAAAAGTGGAAAGTCTTTCCTGCACTGGATCTAAAATAGTCAGCTGATGATTAACATGGCCATGACACCCACAGCAGGGGTCACCATGGCAACAAATTCATGAGCAATCCCACGTCTGGAGAAAAGTCGTAGTATCGTCGAGGTAATCATCGAGGTAACTGACCTATTTTTTGCTTTAGTAAACACCAAGGCTGAGGCAATAATTAGGAGATTCGATTTGTTGAGTTTTCACCTCATTAACATCATTGTGGTGTTTTTTGGTGCCGTCACCTGCAGTTCTGTACAACAGATTATTCATTGTATTTGGCTGATGGAGCAACGGAGACATTAATGTGGAGGACAACCAGGAGATGAAAATAATAACCAAAACCCGAGTGAAGTCATTTTTAGTCTCTGATAGTCTAAAGAACAGCCTGTGTTTGTTAACTACATGACTTCTTAAGATCACATGACAAGTGTTTTCCCCCCTGAGAAAGATCAAATGTGAATCACTCCCAACACAGACGCAGAACAGGAAGTGATAAGTGCTGTAAGTGTGTGAAAGTCAGAGGCGTTTTCCATCTCCTACTTCGGTATTAGCACGGTGACACAAACAGCGTTTCATGATTAACACAATCTGTTAAAGAAATGTTTACGTAGCAGATTTAGCTCAGATTGAAAATTTAAATCAATCGTCTTCTGAAACAATTCTACTTCAACATCAGCTATCAAAATAAATCTATTCATTTGCCGATTGTTCCATTTTTATAAAAAATAAACTTTTAGCCGAAAAAGACGTGAGAAAAAGAAACACAGGATGCTTCTGGTCCACATCATAGTGCTTTCTGATTGTTCTGAACACTGAGATGCTTGCCGTCGCCCACAAAGATCTGCACTGCAGGACTTCGTGGTTTCCCATGAGCACTGAGCAGTATGGCTGTATGACATAAGAGCCTACTAGAAGCTTTAATGTCCAGTCTTTACAGTGCAACTCCAACTCCAGCACAATGGCAGTGTTAGCACCTTGGCTGGGCCTGTGTTCGTCACAAACATCCCTGCTGCAGAAAACGGATCTCGATATGGTCAGTCAGTTTGATCTGCCCTTTGAAAATCCAGAAAATATTTCAAAAAGGACACGTTTTTCATCATCAGTGAAAAGTTAAACCAGCCCCTGCTGAGCGCATGCTGAAGAGTTCTGCATATCACTGCAAATCAGCATAAAGTACTTCATCATTCATCAACTGATTTAATAATTTAGGCAGAGTTACATTAAAGAGTCATATTCTAATGTTTCCAGTCTTTTATTATGAAGGGTTGATGTCCATAAGAACACATATTTGACTAAAACACATCTCATCTTTAGTCTCTTCAGTCTCATTTATCATGAAGAAAAAAGACAAAAATGAATGTTACAGCTTATTTCTGATTGGCTCTGATCCTCTCTCCTAACTGGTTGCTTGTTTTCTGCGGGAGCCAACAAAAATAAAGAATTTAGGAAAATGCTCATGGTGGGCGGGGCTTAAGTGCACAGCTGAGGGTGGTGACTGCTTTGTTATGACATCACAAACGTTCTTTAGGTTGGTACCTTTTCATTTAGAGTGAGTTCTCTGCGTTTGGAACATCTTTATGTTTTGATTTGTTGGTTGGACTTTTTTTTTTTTTGAAGAGATCCCTTCCAGGACTAAAAGAGAACTGTGATGACGATTCCCATTTCGTGTTTAGTTATAATGAATAAACATAAACAAGATTAATTTCCTCTTTCTCAGAAATCATGTCAGTGTTTAATGAGTTAACTCCTCCACCAAGAATTACTTGGAATGTGTGCACCAAAGTCTCAGTTATTGCTGATGTGCAAATATCAAGTGGACGATAAACATTTCAGTTCCATCTGTCAGACACGTCTGCTTTGACCAGCTGCCATTTTTAGACCAGTAGTTTAGATTTAATAGGCCGACATACACCTGTCTCTCCTGGTATGAACCATCTGAGCTGCAGACACACACTTTCACACCCACATCAGAAAATAGACAAATATGTGAGTGAGTTTGGTTAAGGTGAACTCGGTGTCTATCAGTGGCTCCAACCAGGCTTCGGCACATCGGTGCAAATGAAAGAGTAAATGTTTTCCTGTTTTCCCCTCAGGGGTTAAAGAAATCAGATTCTAACCTCTGTTAGGTTTCTTTACTTGTAGCTGAAGGTGGCAGGTGTCCCGTCAACACTCCGGATTTGATATTTCAACTGCAGTCATTTTAATGTCAGCTCAAAATGGGTCTGCTACAACGTTCAGAAACTTTACATCCAGGACAAAACTACACAGCCAGAAAAACTTCTGAATGGCTGGTGGGACTCTCAAAAACTGGTCTGACGGTGGGACAGCAACTCGTTCCACCAGGCCGTCCAATGCACCCGCCCCTTTACCTCAAAGGCAAATACCACTCATGTCACATCAATCCCAAGCACAAAGGAAGTAGAAACACAAAGAAAGCCTACATTAAGACTCCCAGAAAAGCTAAAAGTCGATAAAGTCCTGATATTAGCTGATGTAATAGTTACAGACTTTCAATTAGTCTTTATCTTATTCAAAGACTGATGTTGTACAGGTATAAGGTGGAAATATATGTTTTATGACAGCTGTGACTCAGGGTGCAGAGGGTTGGCGTGTCCTTGGGCAAACACTGAACTGTGTGGATGTGAATGTCACTTTCATTGTAAAGCTGTTCAAAATAGGAAAAAAATAAATAAAAAAAGTCCTCACACCATTAGATCAGAACATCTGAATTTGAGACAACGCTGCACATGGTAGCATCACATATTTAAAAATAAGTAAATCAACAGAAGTCGGGACATTTTCCCACCAACGTTGTTTATAGGTAACTATGTTGATGGGCAGTCTGTATATTTACAGCATTTCTTGCTGTAATTTTTTTTTTCTACTTTCAGTTTAGTTAAACGAGGATCAAATCTGCAGTCCCGCTGAAGGAATCTTAATTCAGTTTTTCCCTCCTACATGTGACACAGATCTGATGCTTTCATCAGCGAGCAGCTAAAAACTGCATTGGTCACATGTTTTCCCAATTTTCCCTCTGGACCACCAGGATGTGGGATATAAAGACTGAGCCTGGTGACCTAAATGGACCGAACATGAGGACACCGGACAAAGTATAAATACGCAGATGTGACGTCCATTCAGTGTCGTTACAACCTGCTGTCTCAGGTGAAAGTTAGATAATAGAAGGGACTGCAGTTATCAGCATCTGATGGGAAAACCATTGGTGGATGACGGTTGTTGACCAGAACCTCCACAGCACCAACTGAAACAACAAAAGTGGTGTGTATGTTGTTCAAGACATACTGGGACGGTTGGGTTGCGGGGGGGGGGGGGGTTCTTTCCTGCAGCAGGAAAGCGTGAAGGTTCCCTGCAGATACTTCAGCTTATGCAACTCTTTCTCTAGTCAAAGCCCCTGGCTGCAGGCTGAGACGTCTGAGTGCTTCACTCCATACCAACTAAAGTCAGACAGATGATACTTTTCCAGCCGTTTTCACCAGCTCCACAGTGAATGCCGGCCGTTTTCCATCTACACAGACCTGAGGCTGTTTGCCAAAGTCTGCAAAACAAAAATCATCATCATCAGCAGCAGCAGCAGCAAAGCACTGTTTGAGCAGCACAGACTCAGACATCAGCAGCAGATGGGTCCATGGTTTTATATGCTCATAGTGCAAACTCAACATTGCATTTACAAGGAGGGATGCTTAGGTTAACAAATTAACTTTCAATCTGCAGGATTAAAGACTGTTTTCGCTGCCCGTCTGGTTTTAGACCAGTGAAATGATCAGGTGAGCTTGGCCGATGAATTAATGGAAAACAGGAAGTGTCTTAGTGGAGACTTTAAAACATTATATTTTTTTTTTAAATCAAATCAATCAGATCCTTTTAAAATGCAAAAAAAAAAAAAAAAAGTTTTTACAAATGATTTCAACTCCACAGGTCAGGAGGCATCTCCTGTTCAGGAAATTTAGACTGTTCATTTAGTCCGTAAATACTTCAACTGATGAGTTTCTTTTAAAATACAAACTTCCAGATTTCGTTTTCTTTTTAGTATGACTACTTTATCTCTTATTAAAGGAGGTGCTCAAAGTATTTTCATGGAATTCCAATCATCAAATTTTTATCAAAATAAGAAGATCCACTGAGAAGTGTAACATCTAATAAGTTTTTAATGACTGGCCAAAGTGGGGGGGGGGGATTTATACATCTTTTCTGTCCTGAAAAATGTATATTTGAACTTATTTTCCTGTTTGATTCCCAACTTCGTGTAAATAAGCAAACAAGATAAACTCTGGCTATCTAATGATGTCTTAGTTCCCCATAAAGAACAGGATAGAATACACCAACAACATATACTTCCCGCTCTGGTTTTATTCTGAAAGTCTTAACAGGAAGCTGTGACAGACATCTTTCCACCACTTTAACACTCACCGCTTGTCTTCTGCTGATAAGATGCGTCGGAAACAATCTGCCTTTAACCTCAGGGCTCTTATCTATTCATGAGGTGCTACAGGGTTTTAATTTGAAAGTTCAGTTGCTGCTGACCAGCTGACCTCGGCTGGTTTTGTTTTTGTCTGGAGGACGGACTGTGACAGGCCGGTAGAGACAGCATGATGGAGCACCGAGGCGTTAAACTTTTTACTGCCACATTGCTGCATTAGAAACATTTTCAGATTTCATCCCTTTGTGTTTTTCCTCATGAAGTCGGCATTTTTAAAAATGTCTTCACATGTTCAGAATTGGCTGTGACATCACCCACCGGAGCCAATCGGAGCATCCGATGTAGAGACATGACTCTAGAGGTCACTATTAAAGATGGAGGATGAGAATGGATGGATAAACGCACAGGACAAATGGAAAAGCTTGTTTGAAAAAGCCGATTCTCCAGTTTAAACTTTACTACTCAGTTGTAGGCAACAACAAACCCAATTCTTCACGAAAGGTCTTCTTTTTCTCCTCCTCATGCGTCTATAGAAACATTCCAGAGCAGGTTCTCCTCATTTCCTGTTCTCTTCCGACCCCACACTCAGCAGGGGTGTCTGGACGCTAATTAACATGAGGCTGATAAAACAGCATCTGTGGTCCGTTACTGTGCAGCGGCGGTGGCCAGACGCTCACCACCACCTGTGTCCCTGCAGCGTTGGACCAGACTCATGACGGCCATCTTTAAAAGTGAGACACGTCATTGTCACTCCAACAACGTACTCTTCTACTGTCGACAATGTGATGTAACTGCAAGTGAAGAGAACGAGATTGTGACTGATGTGACGATTGATGCTCTGCTGAACATCCATCATGACCACAACAATGAGGAAAAGCTACAGTGAGGAAGAAAAACTTCTCCACTCATGTTTTAATACTCGAGGAACCATAAAGCTTCATTCTATCTGATGACCATCAGGGGGCGACGCCACCAGCTGTGAAGGCAAGTTAGACCATATTCAAGTCTTTGGGAAAATGGGCAGTTTAAACTCAATTAACCTGAACAGGATGTCTTTGGACGGTGGGAGGAAACCCACAGAGGCAGTCTCCTCACAGAAAGGCCCCAGACCAGGAACCAAACCCATGACCTTCTTGTTGTGGGGCAACAGTACTAACCACTATTCCGCCGTGCTGCCATGTATTCATATGTGCTCACACATCTGGTAATTACTATATTTTGGGGCTTTTTATTCCTTTATTCAGACAGTAAGGGGTCGACAGGAAAATAACAGTCAAACACAAGACGTTGCAATAACGTGCTGTGTGCACTAACCACTCAACTATCACTGACCGACATCAGGTGATCATGATGTGCCTTTTTCATAATAAAGTGAATGTTAAAACATAAAAATTACTGTAATTTGAAAGTGAAATCAAATTCAAAGTGAGAAGTGAAAATAAACCCAGTTTTTAAATTTCAGCTCCGCTCTCCTTGAGGTTTTAAATAAAATGCTTCATTATCTTGACATTTGAATCCTTTTTAATGGTAGAAAAATAAAACAAAAATTAGCTTCAGGACCATTACACTGTGGACAACAACTGTGGACTCACACTCAGCCATTACCTGTTAGCTTCACAGACACGATCAAAGGCCGACAGTCTCATACAGTTTAAATGCCATAAAAATGACCTTTAAAAATGACAAAATGTTCTTATGTCATGGAGGAGTCAACCCCCACAGCCACATCCAACCTGACCTCAACACACCTCACTTTGCATAACACACACCTGACAGCCCTACATCAGATCCCACCCACTTTTTATCTTCAGAGATAACCAACAACCAGATTTGAATCCAGTCGCTCGGCTCCGACAGCAGCTGATGCATCAGGACTTCCTCAGCATCAGTGGGAGTCCTGGTGCTGTGACAGAGGATTTGCTACAATACTCCTGTGGCTTTGCAGTAATTATGCCACGACATGAGGTGCAAGAATAACGGGAATAGCACAAGAAAGAAGGTGTGGACTTCCTGTCCTCCACGAAGCTCCCCCTGAAAACTACAAGAGGAGTTAAATCTCAGCAACAAAAAATTTGTCCAAGTTTTCTGCCAAGTTGTTATGTTTCTACACACCTGGCAGCCATGAATATTGATGCAAGCTTGATGTTTCCAGAAATAAAACAGACGTCAGCCGCTCACTCACACACACACAAACCAACAAACACAAAGACACACCGAAACTCATCTGTTCAGGCAGAGCCAGATCTGAAATGAGATAGTAAAAGACTTCAGCTGTCAAAAACCCTCATTTTCATCCGATCTGTTGCCTTTACAGACACATAATGGCTTCTTCATTTTTCACCCATTCACGGTTTTCCTTATGAAGTAAATTTTTTTAATAAAATTTCTCCAAGTCTCCACATATTCAGAATCAGTTCAACCTTAGCTAATTCTATCTGTGATTCAGTGCAGACTCTTCCCTGTATTCGAGGATATTCACTCAGAAAACAAGAACTCACGAAAAACTTGGGAGCCAATAGGAGCGTCCGATGGAGAGACGTGTCTCTAGTCATCACTATCAAAGATGGAGGATGAGAATGGATGGATAAACACACAGAAGGAAAGCAGTAGAGCTCCAGTCAGAGAGTCAGACTGATCCAGATCTGAACTAACTCCCTTTATCAGTTTACTCTGATGTGTCAACAGCGAATTTTCAGCCAGAGGGAAAAAAACAATCACAATTACTGCTCCAAAGAATGAGCAGAAACTAAAGACAAACAGAAACAAATCAGCTCTAGAACAACCCAAACACATGTGAGCTGGTTTTATTGCATATCTAAATACTTAGTGCCATTTTTAAAACAAATTAAGAACCTGAAAGAGTTGACAGTGATTCGTTTATTTAAACAATCAGCTGCAGGATTTATTTTTCAACCTTTTTCAGCAAACTCAGACAGAAATCGTCCCCATCCTCCTCAGTGGAGAGAGCTGTTCTGTTTTCAGTGACCTTATTCCCTTCACTCAGCCACTTGTCCTTGCACAAAGGAACCAAAGAGCCAAACTGTTGCTGCACCTGAGAATCATCAGGGGTTGACTCACCGAGGGACGAGGACGAGCAGCCGGCTGCACTACATCAAACCAAATTCAGCCCCGTTTTCCCAAATCTGTGTGTGTGTGTGTGTGTGTGAGCACAAAGAAGGGAGTGTGTCTTTAAAATGGAACAGGGCTCCTCCTCGCCCCGTCCCTGCTTCAGCTGTGCGATGCTCCCACGAGGGAACAAACAAAGGAGGGGACCTGGCTCAGGTTACGACGCCACCAGACTCAGCTTTCTCCTATTAATCAGATAAATCACTAATCACCTCCAAATCTCCGTACAGCCTCTGCAGCCTCTCCTGATGACACACTTTTCACCTTTTCCTCAAGCTAATCATCCAGCTGACTGAGTCTGCGGCTGCAGAGCTGTGACATTGACATATTTACATCAATGATTGACCATCTTTAAGGTCAAAACTAAATCCCAAAGCTTTTCCCGCTCACTGAGCTTCATCATCAGGCTGAAGCCTTTATCTGATTTACCGCATTACTAAGAATCAATTTAGTTTACAATATAAACCCAAACTGTACGTTACAGTCATTTAACGCCCCCAAAGTCTCCTTTTACATTATAGAAAATATTTATACCTTTATTTTTTTTTTATGAGTGTCTGATTTTCACAAAATGTCCCAATTTTTTTTTTAAGTGAGATTCCCAATGCGAGCACAAATGTCTCTGAAGGGACGAACCAACCAGCCAGAAAACAAAGACAAAGTAATGACTTAAACCACAAAGAAACACAATTTAATTTGCCTGGTTTTTATCATTGTAAATGATTTGGAGGTCCATCGGTCTAAAGGCAGACCTCCACGTGGTCTCTGATTCTAAATCGGGTCCAGGTTCTGGATTAATACAGTCAAAATCTCAAAGGTCTTAGTCCAGAGAAATGCTCACATTCCAGATTCAGAAACTGAACCTTAAAACCAGAAGTCAGGACTTCTTGAACTTTGTGATGTCACAACAGTCACCCCCGCCACTCATGTTCCCAAACCCTGCAGGATGTAGTCTCTCTAAATGTTTACATGAAATCTGCTATATTCTTCTTAGATCAACAAGAAAGCATTCAGCCAATCAGAAGAGAGAATCATGTCCTCTCTTCTGATTGGCTGACTGACCTGTTGTTATTGGAGCTCCAGAGAAAAGCCTGAAAGAGGAGATGGAAAACTAATGAGATGGTTTTTGGCTCTTTAAACCACAAATATATCTTCTTATGGACATCAAACCTCCAAAATAAAACACTGGGGAAGTTTAAATGGACCTTTAATATGAAATGTTGGCCTTTAAGCAGATTAATTGTAGACTAATAACTGCAGAGAGAATATAAAAGGTTCACATTGTCTGTCTTACAGTACATACAGTTAGTTCAGTGTGTTTCTGGCATTTAAATCAAAACTGAATCTGAAAATTTCTGATTTTAGAAGAAGATCAGTAGAAACTATATTTGGAGGATAAAGTGGATCTGGCCTGCTCCTGTACTGTATCCTGATCGGACGGTACAGTCTGTCAATTACACCGATACATACTGTGCTTTATGCTCTATATGCCCCTGTATTTTATTTGTCATCTCTCTTTTATGTCTTACTAACACATTCAGGTTTTTCTCTGATTTGTGTGTAAAAACACTTAGTAAAGTCAGTTTTTAAAAAGGTGTCCCATAAATAAAGAGACTGTCCCAGCATCACACACCTCGTCTGTTACAAGGTGGGAAGACAGTGTTTTGTTTTTATTTTTACTAAATTATCGGCCACACTGCCTTGTGATGTGCCAACAATGCACATAACGATAACTACAAACTCACTGTGTGCAGATTTTTAAAATTTAATCACCCTGGGAAAAAAGTAGTGAGTGAGGTCACGAGTGTGTTGTCAATACACACCTCAGCAGCACAAGGCAACACACAATAGGAAACAAGTGAGACAATATTGGCTGAAAGAAAACTAAACAGCTGCATCTTTGGAAAGTCTAATTGGGAGTGGCTTTTTAAAAAGCGAGACCGATTGACAGTAATTTGTACTCACTAATTGGGTCACAGTTACAGTTTCTTTTTTTCCTGACACATCAAAACCAACTGAGTCGTGCAGTCATTGTGCAGACAGGGCATCCTTAAGAATCATCTCACCACCATGTAATTATTATTAACCTGAATTAACCCTTTTCGAGTGGCATCAAGGCTTTTCTGTTTAAGCATCCCTTTTTGTTTTTACTTTCTGTGTTTTTTTTTGTTTTTTTTTTTAATGTCTCTTAGTCACCACCACTCAGTCCAAACTAAAGACTCTGGTCTTTCTAATCGGTGATAGAAGCTTAGAAAACAAGAACTAGTCAAAAAAAAAAAAAAAAAAAGTTCCTCTCGTGTTTGGGTCACTCTAGAGCTGATCTGAAGTTTCTATCTTTATCTGATCAGGAGTTCTGCTCATTAATGATGAAAAGTCAGCTCCAAATTGTCTTTATTCTGTCAACACAATAAACCCACAAACATACAGGACTAATCCAGAGACTCTCTGATTGGCTGTGACATCACCCACTGAAGCCAATAGGAGCATCCGATGTAGAGACGTGACTCCAGACACCACTGTCAAAGATGGAGGATGAGAATGGATGGATAAACACACAGAAGGAGTCAGAGAGTCGGACTGATCCAGATCTGATCAGTTTATCACGGAAGTCAGTTTAGAAAGAGCTGATTCTGTAGTTTAAGGAGGAAAAATGGCATGAGGTTTACAGACTGTGGGCTTAAATTAGGAAAGAGGGTTTGCTGAACCTGCAGAGCTTCACCTTCATCCCCTATGAATCCCCTACATTATAAAAAGGAGAAATCAGAACTCATTAATTATCTCAGAGGACTTTTAGGAATACACAGGAAATGGCCTTTGCACTTTACTCCATATTAATTGTCAGATATGAACATAATAGGGGAGTATTAGTGCTAAAAACACATATTACTACCAAATGAAACATAAGCACGGTAAAGGTACACTGTAAAGGAAAGGTCACAACACCGACTCATGTTTTCTCTACAAACCGCAGCTGAGAAACATCTGCTATCAAGTACTACGCTTAAATCAGTAAGAGCATTAGGACTGCATGCAAGTCATCCTCTTTTTGTAGTTTTTTTAATGATTACAACTAATTAGAATTAACTTGGCGTGTTAGACTGTGCACAAAAGTCTGAAATCCTACTTCAGTCATCTTTTCGATGATGCAGCAGCAGTGAAAAGTGTCAAACAATGGGTGAACAAGTAGGCAGACAGACACATTCAGATTGGAGTCTTCAAACAGGCTCTTCGCTTTAGCTGTGGGAGGGAAGGCGCTCCAACACAAGGTGAATATGGACGCACAACACCACCAAGGCAAAACAAGGTGGCTTCAGCGTCAGTGGAAAACCACACAGGCCAGAGAATTCAACCAGCAACTCCTTGCTCAACGTGACCCAAACCAGCAGATCAGACAGACATGGAGAAGGAAAAGGCCTGCACTTTCCACAGCAACACAGCAGTGCTTTAAAAATTCACAAATACATAATTTAAGATGATTCATAGCCACAGAGTTCATGAACTTCTATGAAACTAAGCTCCTGAATGTCCTGATATTTATATCTCACCTTTGAGCTTTTTTCTACAGTAAAATAGATCAAGTTAATTTTCATAGTATTGTAACTCATTAAGCCTAAACCTGCTGATTCTGAAGAAAATGAAGTGATAAATAAAAAAAAATTGTGAATTCTACATTGGTTGGGAAGGCTGGAACAATAGCACAACAGGAGTGTTTGCTAAATAAAATAAATATTGCTTGATTTAGTCCAGGACGACAGCATCCTAATCCCAAAACATAACGGAAGCCTGTTCACCTTTAGAGGCTTCGAGTGTAAAACAGTGAGACCCCAGATGGGGGTTACCTCCTGGCCCCTTTGTTTGCTGCTCGGGGCTGTTACACCTGGCCAGGTAATTAAGATGCTGATCAACACTAATTCAGACACAAAACTGAGATTATAAAACAGATTTCCTCTGGTTATAACCCAGACTGACACAGTATTTCTCTGTATTCATGTTCCTCCTCTGTTATCAACATTTCCTTCAGGTATAAATACAATTCTAAATAACATATTGATTGTGTAAGCCTAAAACCTGCTGAATCTTAAGAAGTATGGATTAATAAATGTAAATTCCACATCAGGAACAATAGCACTGAGGGAGACTTTTCATTTAAGAAAACCTCACCTTTATGTAAAAACTGGACCTGTAATAGATCTGAGCTGTGTTTTAGAGGACATGCAGACAGCCTGAGTCCAGGACAACAGCATCCCGAAGCCTGTTCACCTCTGGAGGCATAAAGGAAAGAGACCCCCGGAGAGGGTTAGCTCCTGGCCCCTTTGTCTGCTGCCCGGTGGTCGCTCCACCTGGCCAGGTGAAACTGTGCCGGATGGCCGGGCTGTCCCCGCACCAAAGGCCGGTTGCCTGGCTCCGGGAGCTCCGGAGGGCTCCGGACGGCTAACGGGCTAACCGCCTAGCTTACCCCTCTTTGAGGCTCCGGCTAGCCGACGCAGGGGCTAGCGCTCGGCTAGCTCCCCCGCTGGTCTGCCACAAGTTGGAGAGCTAAGCTAGCAAAAGGGAGGGAGGGAGGAAAGAGAGAGAGAGAGGGGGAGAAAAAAGAAGTTCCCGGCGAGAGAAACTGCGACTCCGGATGAAAAAACAGCCCGGGGAACAGCGACCGCAAAGCCCGACGGAGACCAGCAGACACCGCGTCCCGGTTCGTGTTAGCGAGCCGCGGCTACTCCTCGGCTAGCTGCCTCCGCTAGCTGCTGTAATGTCACCGCATCGCCGGTGTAAATACATTAAAACAGCCCGCTGCCTTACACGTGTGGACGGCGGCTAAAAACTCCCTTTCTCGGGGACACGTCCCCGCAGATAAAACCCCCCCGCCTCCCCGGAGAACCGCTCACCTGCTCCGGACGCCGGACACACGGTCTCACCGGCGAGACATCCGAAAAAACCCCGCTGGCGCTTTTTATTTCCAAGGACACAAAATCGCCATGACAGTTTAGAAAAATGCATAAAAAATTAGCAGGCAGGGGAGGGAGGGGGGAGACTGGGGGGGGGGGGGGGGGGGGGGGGGGGGAGAGGAGGAGGGAGGGAGGGAGGAGGGGGAGGAACTCTGAGCAATTTCTATTTAATCCACAAAACACCGGCAGCTCCGGAGTTCATTCAGTCTGGATGCAGGAGTCCTGCACAAACAACAACAACAACAACAACAACAACAACAACAACTTCTTCTACACAACACAGACACCTTTTCCTCCGCGTCCAAAGAAACTTAAAGGACGCTTCTTACCTAAAATGGCTACTGCAGCAGCCCCCCAAAAACACAACAAAACAAACAGCTTTTTATGTGTTTATCAGGTGGAAGTCAGCCCGCAGCCAGCCGAACCTGACCCGGACGGTCCACAACCAGATCCGCATTTCGCACCTTTCCATTGGCCGCAGCCGCGCGCAGCTGGCCCCGTGCACGTTTCCATTGGCCCCGCAGCTGTCAAGCAAAGCCCGGGCAGCGACTCCCTGTCCCGGGTTAGTCTGAGAGCGGCCGCGGCGGCCCCCGGCCGGCACCATTGTGCATTGTGTGCATGTTTGTGTCCCTTCCTGGAGGAGGGGGGTCGATCGGGGGTGCTCTTACCGCAGGGAGAGCGTTCTGGTACCGATTGGGGGGGAAGCTGCCCAGCACACCGCCCGGCTGGCTCCTGCTGCTGCTGTCATTGAAGGAAGAGAGGATGGAAATAAAAAAACGAGAGGAAAGGGGGGGCGTTCAGTTTTTAACCCCCCCGATGCAACACAACGGACGGGTTTACATTTCTCCTCCGCCGGCCGCATCCACCAATCACGAGGCTGGTTGCTGCTCCATCATCGCCGGGTCTGCAGGGCGGAAGGAGCCGGAAAGAGGAAGCAGACATTCCAGGTCTGCTGCAGATCGGAGCAGCGTTTCCCGGATGTTCCGTTCGTTGTGCGGGGCTCAAAAACATTCTGGTTTTTATCTGAGCTGGGCTTCAGCAGCTGGGTCGGTTCACCGCCGGACCCGGCACCGGCAGCCTGAGCTGGGGATTTTGTGCTTGTTATAAAAATAAATGCAGACATGTGAGTCACCGCATGTGGAACCGCAGTCTGCCTGAAGGTTTCTATTAAACAACCGGCTAACTTTTACTACAAAATAAAGAATCAGCTGCTGTTTCATCATTTCACGTTTCAGGAAGTCTCGTGTGAGTTTGGTTAAAATAAAAAAATGAATAAATCAACAGATTTATCAACGGTTTGCTTTTTTAACGCGTCTCTGGACCGTGACGTCAGTGGTGGGCGTGGCACCACATCCAAGCACACAAGTTTCCTTTACATGTTAAAACTCGATGTGTGTGTCCGTAAAAGCCTTAAGCCTCCGTTTGACCAAGTGACCATCAGGGGGCAAAAGGAAGGTAGACTGTGTTGAAGTCTATGGGAAAATGGCCCTCCTTCTCCCTGGTTTGTTAGTTCAGTAAATATTTTTTCTCATTAGTTTACAGTCTTTATTACCATTTAATCATTATTACATTAATAGATCTCTTTGGGTGCAGGGCGTGCAGAGCCTAACCACCCAATCAGGATAGACCGGGCGGCGAACTCCTCCTCAGCTCCACCTGAATGCTAACTATGAGCTAACAGAACTAACAGAACTCAACACAAAAATGTAAAACACACAAAGCAACCATCGGTTAAATATCAAGAACATGCAGCCCTAAACCACTCAGAAGTGTCAGCTACAATTTTAAGAGGCCGAATTATAGCCATCCTGCCTCCACAGGACATGTTGTGAAAATAATTATTAAACCAAACACCTTTTATACGTGGAGGTTTTAACCTGTAACTCTAAATGAGCTGCTGCTTTGTGTTTTTTACATGTTGGAACTCATCTGTGACTCGTCCTCAGCTCCCTCAAGCATCTCCGGGCAAAAATGGGTCCGCCTCATCTCGCTGGTTCCTGTTGTTGTGAAAACATGGCAGGCGGTCTGCGACCACAATCCTGCTGCTTGTGGATCACAATCTCTGAGAGCTGAGGTCTGAGTTTTTAAGCAAGCTGGGCGAAGTTGCTGTGATGCAGAGTTTATCCTGTGTGATTAAGTTGAAAGGGAGTTGTGTGTTCATTTGTTCAGTTTTCAGATCTGAGTAAACTCTTACAGTGAGTCCTGCCGGGCCCCCTCCAGCCCTGTTGCAGGTCAGCGGCTCCTTGTATGGAAGAAAAATCTCATGTGGTGAACTTACTCCACCTCCAAGAAAATGGACTCAAATCTTTTCTGCATCATCAGTGTCCATTGTTAAATCAGACATACGCATCAACCAGCATCCAGGCAGCACTTAGCTTAATATACGCTGCCTCATAAAATTGATTCACGCTGTTTGCGCCGGCCCAACAAACACACTTGCAAAGTCTGTTGCAGTGGAAGAACAGGAATGAAGGTGTGAAATGCTGCTGAAATTCGTCCCCTTGAGCAATTTCAATACCTAAACATGGCTTGGCTTGCAAAGTTTCTCCAGCTTGTCCTGCAGAGTTACCCTAACCCCAAAACGTATGCTCGTAGTTTCGCCTTTCTTCTGAGGTCGTAATGAGCAGGACTGAGGTGACAGTAACAACTAAAGGTATTTGTGTGCAGGTGGATGAAAGCAGTGTGTGTGTTTGTGTTTGCATTCATGTCTTTGTTGTCCTCACCTTTCAGCCAACGTGTGCTGGTAAATACGTTAGCTCCATGATCACACCACCCTGAAGAACAGAAATTTCCACAATGATGGATATTTTTTTTAAGATTTGTTGATGTTGCTGTTTTTACTGATACAGATGTTGTTTAAAATGACAATTCATTGTTTTTTGGTGGCAGACATATGACAATAAACTCTGAGAAAATGTTCTGGAGAAATGTAATTTATGTTTGTTAATAAACACGGCAGTATTTCATCTTCAAGTGCGTGAGACTCGAGGCAGCTGAAGACAAACAGTAAACTAGAGGTTATTAAGAGCATTTTATTAATTCCAAAGCTGAAATACGAGAGAGGAAACACAACACTAATGACACAGTTAAGTGATGTGAATGGATAGAGAGAGAGAGAGAGGGAAGAGAAGTGCTCGGTGCATCATGGGAGTTCCCCCAGGAGTCCAGGTCCTGGACCCAGACTGGGAGCCGGTTCCACAGCAGAGGAGGCGGCCACTGAATCCAGCTCTGGGTTTTATAGGCAGCACTCAGTCTGCAGCAGTTTGGATCAGCTGGAGGCGTTCACTGTTAATAGGACATCCTGATCCTGAAGATAAGATAAAGAATCGCAGCAGTAAAATCAAGAAGCACATTTTCAGCTTATCTGCCAGACAGCAGGTTTCTAATTCAGACTTTTTTTATATGTGAAGTCAACAACGATAATGTAAAACTAGGTAGGATACCCTCAAATCATATATTTCTGAAGAGGACAGGCCAAGTTTGTCTGAATTTAGAATAAGTCAGGGGGCGTGGCTACTGTGTGACTGACAGACTCTTCCGCCCAATCAGGATAGAGAACAGAGCAGGTCAGATCCACCTTCTCCTCCAAACTGTGATTTCAAAAACAAAGATGGCAGATGAATAAATAAACTGAAATCTTAAAAACAGGAGTCTTTGAAACGGGACAATCTGGTCAGGTTGAGTCCTGAACTGGGACACAACCTGACTGGATTAGTGTGACTTTACAACAACAATCACCAGTGTTGTTGTGTCACTTTCTACCTTTTTGTGTGGAATGGCTTTTTTTTTGCAGCTCAGACATATTGGCCAACATGGGATTGCTCTTGTATTTTGATTTGCGAGAATTTGCTGATTACCTGCATTTACCCAGAGCAGCACCTAAAAGACTAAAAGTCCAAGTATTGGAGAAGATGCTGAATATTTCTTCAGGCAGCTGTGGAAACAGGATGGAAAGTTCAATAACTACAAATAAAGTATCTCCAGATAATTTCATTGGTCTGAAGCTGATGCAACAAGCTCCCACATCACATTAGTGTGGAATAATATCACGGTAGAGTGATTAATGCCAAAGTGTTTTTATTGTTCTACTTTTTCCATCATGTCTCTGCTGACTGTGCTGTGGACCCTCCTGCCCAACGCTTTGTTTAAATGCCCTTTAAACAAAACTCTGATTTTTTTTAAGGAGAACAATATAAACACCATTACTCAGGGTTTTATTATTGTCATAAAGAAATAAAGCTGAGGCTTCCTTTTGCCCACTGAGTTCCACAGACTGTTCTCAATAAGATCTGTGTTAATCAGCTTCTGGAGATCTGAGAGGCCTTGTTAGTAAAAAGGCTGTTTGCCAGATCATGATAATATAATCAGACAATGTGAGTGTGAGTAATGAGAGAAATAAGTTTTACTTTTTAATAAAAACACAGATGAGCTGATTCTGACAGCAGGATCCTGATTTTTATGTGTGTGAATATACTGAATAAATGACTGATATTATATGATCAGGCTTTGTTCACAGCTCTGAACCTGACATGAAAGAAGAGAAGCTTTTAAATTTTAATAGAGAGCTAATAACACTTTCAGGAAGGGGGGTTTGTTATTTAAAGGTAACAAATAAAATACAGCATCAAATGTAGGATAGTATTGTATGACTGGAGCTATAAATGAAAACGAAAGAAGATATTTCGGTCCACAGACAGAAAGTTTAGTAAGATGAACGCAGAAACACAAAGCGTTGGTCGGCCCAGATCCAGTTTCAATTGATTTCTCTCTTGTTTAAATTTGTCTTATTGTATATAAGTGTGGAGTTCAGTTAGTGCTAGAAAATTCATGCAAAAAGATGATTTTAATGCTTCTTACTTAAACAGCATACTTCTCTAAATGAGGTTTTGTGTTGTGTGTTTTTGTTTTGAACAGTTAATCCATAAGAAGATAGATTTGTTATTTGTAGTTTTAAGAGCCAAAAGCATTTTATTTGGTTTCAGAGTTCTCTAAATCCAAATCCTTTGGATGGAGGGTCCTGCTTAGTTGTGACATCACAAAGTGTCAGAAGTCCTGATGGCCTGTTTTAAGGTTCAGTTTTTGAATCCAGACTGTGAGGGTTTCTCTGAGGACGGAGACCTTTGAGACGTGACACTTTAAAAAATATTGATGGCTTCATGCAGCTAAAGGCTATCGATACCAAATGAGCTAATTAGCTTAGCATGGTTGAGAGTTGGTTCTTGATGTTGGTTTTTTCCAACATGTGTTTGTGTGTTATCAGTGTTAGTCCTCACTTCCTCTCTTCACCATCTAAAGGAATCAGTGAAACACACTTCTCTTTTTCCTTTTTTTCTGTTAAATGCTGGACGGTTCTAATTTGGCGAATTTATCTCTGATATGATTTTATAGAGTTTAATAACGAAGCCATCATTGTGATGTCCTTTTCCGTTTTTTAATTTGGAAACAGAAGTCATTGTTCCGCTCTTCAGGAAGTGGAGACTGAAACAGGCTGAATTCACTGTTGGGCTAAAAACTGCATCACAAACAAATAAACACAAAGAGAACGACTGCTGTTGGACCCATTTATAGAAAGTTTCTGATGATTTCCATTTGTTGATTTTGTCGGCTCATTCCATGACAGTTGGAAAAACTGATTTGGAAAAAGTGAGTCAGGTTCTCTTGTGGGTTTAGCAGGAAGACGGATGGATCACAGGAAACTTCTGCCTGATGAAAGCGTGGCAGCAGAAGCATCCAACCACCGCTGATTAACTGCACATTAACTGTAACGTCAAAGTCACAACCATCCTGCTGAAGAGGAAGTAAACATTCAACTTAAGAAACTGCTGTGGACGGTAAGTTCACTTTAAATCACTTGGCTAAACGCTGCGAGGTGCAGTCACAGTGCAGCAAATGTTTGAGGCAGAGGCACCCATGCATGCATAATTAGTCATCCAGCTATTGTAGATGTTTACCTGACTCTGTCTATCCTGCGTTTTCTAAATGATGTCTCTTCTGGGGGTTGCAGGGATGAGAGCGGCGCTGCGTCACGCATGTAAAAAACCAGGATTTGTGCCACAGCTGAACGTGGACATGAATATCAACACTGTGTTGCTGTCTTTGTGCCTTTTCCTGCTCAATTTGATCGTAGCGAAAGGCGACAGCATGCCCTCAAACTATCCTCCGCTCACTGAGCCGCTGCAGCCCATCATTTATTCAGGCTCTCAGGCAGAGCTGGATTCACACACACTCGGTTAAAATATGACTACAGTTTGTGGCGTGGAGAAGAAACGGAAGCTCAATTTTACAAATCAAAAAGCAGACACACACAAACCCAACCATGTGCTCCAATGAATATACAGGAAGTGATTGTTCCGAAGTTAATCTGCTTCTTCTCCGCATTTTATATTGAAAATCATAAATAACTACTTTATTTGTATTTATTTTACAGCTGAAGGAACAACAGGATGGTGTCGGCCAATCAGAAGAGAGAATCCTGCTTGGTTGGACGTTGGGTCCAGGTGGGCGCGGCTGAGGGCGGTGATTGTTTGGTTGTGACATCACAAAGTCTCAGAAGTCCTGACAGCTGTTTTTCGGGTTCAGTTTCTGATTTCAGCCTTTGAGGGTTTCTCTGAGGACGGAGACCACATGGAGGTCTACCTGTAGACGTCTGGACCTTTAAACCGTCAGACTGTTTGGATGTTTTACATCCAACAGTGTGTCATTGGTTCATATTTATATCTTTGGTCATGGCGTACAGACAGTCTGGTGAATGTTCACACGCTGAAAAACTAAACGTTGGAAGGAAGACTGAAAACTAGATCCCATTTTTCTGGAGACATTGAAATTTGAAATGAAAGTTTTCCAGAAGCTAAATGACTGAATGATATTTTTTACTAAAAGCCATGATGATTTTTGTATCTGGACTCTCACTGACAGCAGAATGGCCGACGTGTCCATCAGCCTTTTGCTGAAACACTCAATAACTGATTTAGTTAAAATATTATTATGAATAACTCAGGCGTCATATCAGCAGCTTTGTTCAGGACTAAATACCAACGTAGACCAACTTTGGAATGTGGATCGGACTGAAAATGTTTCCAGTCGATGTTTTCCTTGCTGGTTCGTGTCGCCACTGAACATTTGAATGGTGTTTGGCTGACGTCACCTCATTGGTCAGAAGTCAGTGGTCTGATTGAAGAATTTCACCCCGATGATGATTAATCAGGGGCGGAGCCTGCACGCTGATGTCCAAAAATCAGCCTGTTCAAATATTTTCTGTTTTGTTTTGTGGCCTTTGTGATTCAACCCAAACAACAGTAGAATATGTCATCTTTGTGGAAAATAGAAGACTGAGATCCTAAAATCCTGAATTATTCTAAAATATATGATGTTAGTTCGGAAAAATCTGTTCTTTAACGTTCTTCAGTAAAAAGGAGGAATTACATCTTTACAGTTTTTGTTTTTGTGGACAAACCACCCGAAGTACTGACGAAGACGATGATGTCTTTGTGTGTGTTTCTGTTTCTGAGGATGAGTTTGGTTGAGGAAGAGTTAAATTATTCTGCATCTGTTCCATGCACCCCTGCAATCCCCACAGATCCTGCCTGCTTTCCCTCCCCCTCCTCCCCCACTTCGCCTCCTTCCTTCCTCCCCTCGCTTGGCCCCGAGCCCGGAGAGAGCTGCAAGGAGGAACAGATTTTTGTTGGGCTTCTCCTTCCAGCCTCCACAAAACGTTCAGCTCTTCTGTTTCGCTGGTCTTTGTTACCCAGAAATGAAATGTTGAGTATTGTGTTCCCGGGAAAGGAGCGAAGGAGACAAACAACAACAGCAGCTCGTTTCTGAATCTACATGTGAGACTCACACACACGCACACACACACACACGCACACACACACACACACACACACACATCATCATCATCTGCTCCATCCACCTCTAATGTTGAGTCTCCTCTCCCATTAAAAAGAAACAACCTCAGCTCATTAACTGATAACAAACTGGACATCAGGAAAACAACTTTTCTAATAAATCCATTACCCGATCAAATAAACAAACCGAATGAAAATAAACTCCATGACAGAGTTTCCTCACTGATGGAAGACAAAATAATAATAATAATAATACAACAAACACAATTGTGAGACACTGGAAACTGATGATGATGCTGTTTTCACAAACACAAACTGTCTCTGGACCTGGACCGGGACCTGGACCTGGACTGGGATCTGGAACTGGACTGGGACCTGGACCTGGACCTGTAGCTGGACCTGTAGCTGGACCTGGACCTGGACCTGGACCTGAACCTGGACCTGAACCTGGACTGGGATCTGGACCTGGACCTGGACCTGGACCTGTAGCTGGACCTGTAGCTGGACCTGGACCTGGACCTGAACCTGGACTGGGATCTGGACCTGGACTGGGACCTGGACCTGGACCTGGACCTGGACCTGGACCTGGACCTGGACCTGAACCTGGACTGGGACCTGGACCTGGACCTGGGCCTGGACCTGGACTGGGACCTGGACCTGGACCTGGACCTTGACCTGGACCTGCCCCTCCCCTTCTGCTCTGTAGCCCAAATGGTGATCAAATCATTTTTGATCGATCTCAGTGTATTCAAATGTTTTCAGGTGCAGAAGGTGGAGAAGAAGAGTTGAGTCTGACTTTTTATCTCAACTTCTGCTTCTTCAGACACCAGAACAAGATGGTGGATTAAGAATTTACGCTCTCTGTGACAGGCTGAATTTTGATGAGTCGGTCAGGAGATGTTCCAGCTGTTAGTTTGATGCTAACATTCAAACTGCAGCAGCAACGAGCTCACGTTCACATTCACACGCTAAAAATGAACCCTCGTGGTCGTCCGCATGTATTTTTAGTTTGCTGCCTGAGCTCCAAACATCCTTCACATGTCTGACGTTATTTTCTGTCCCAGCAGGTTCAGGCTTGGAACACATGCACAGTTAGCTTAGCACAAAACAAAGACCTGAGGCAGGAATTTAATGATCATAATAATCTCAGACGATTACGCAGTTTAAAGATGATTTTACTACGAGGTTCGTGGGCAGAGCTGACTTTGTTTAGTTCATCACTGAAACACAGAAGTGAGCGTTTCCTCAGAGACTCGAAGGTCACAGGCGGCTGCACGTCGACGCTGTGTGAAACCAGAAACAGACACAGATGCAGTTTGGCTGCTGCTGTTCCCCACTGGCAGCCATGTTGGCTCCACAGCCCGGTCCGTAGTTGTTGCTATAGTAACTGATGCTGATCTGCTGTGACATATTTGCAGCAGAATGGGGAGAACGCTGTGAACGCCGAGGACAGGAACAGAAAAGTGTGCTTCCTCTCTGGTCCAGGCTGTGATGTCATCACGGAAAAAGTTTCAGGGGATTTTCTTCCTTCCTCCTTCGAGCTCCTGAAAGAGCCAAAAATCACATTTAATCTCTGAAGCGTCGTGTTTCTTCTCTAACCTCAGCTGACCTTGGTCTGGTCCTGGTCCTGAATGCAGCAGCATTCCTCATCATCCCTTCAAACCGGACCGGGTCGGTCCAGACTGTTCAGGAACCTGCTGACGGACTCCTCTTCCTGATCTCCTTCACTTATTGAACTGATGAACATCTTTCTGCTGGAGGCTGAACATGAACGTCCAGAGGGGGGCAGCAGTGAGCCGGGGTCACCTGCCAAAAACAAACTAATGAAAAACAGAAGTGCTTTTTGTTTTTGGCTTCAAAAACGAGTCCAGAAACCAGCCAGATAGTTGAAAGGACAGTAAATACAGCACGAAATACAGAAATCCTGAAATGAGCAAATTTGCCAATGAATGTATAAATAGATGAATATAAATATGATGATATGATTGAGTTAATAAATGAATCTTTTTATCCCAAAGTCCCAAAAAAAAGGCTACATCCAAATAAAGGTGGTGCTTATCTCACCGTTTCAGACCAAGTCATGCTGACTAAAGTTTTAAAACTTTCAGATTCAGTTTATTTCATCAGAATGCCGTTTTTGGCAGTTTTGACAAAATGAGGAAAGTTTTTTTTACTGACAGTGAGGAAGCTGACGGAGAGCTTTAGTAGCAGGACAGAAACAGCAGAGGGCATCATGATCCAACAGGAGAGGAAACAGGAAACAGAGATTAAAATGAATGAAGCTTTCTGTTTCTGACCAAAAGAGATCTTCATCAGTCTGTCGAAGAGTTGGTGACTTTCAGGCTGTTTCCTGAAGCTTTAATCCAAATAGTTCTACCATTAATTATGTTATTATTATCAGTTTTATGTGTGCGAATTAAATCTTTAATCAGTTTTCAAGTGTAATGTTGTTCTCAAGTCATGAGAAAATAAATAAAATGTATATTAAATTTAAAGGTGGTGTAAGAAAACAACACAGATAATATATAATATAAATACAAGAATGATGAGTGGAAGTATGAACATGACCGTGTGGAGTAAAAAATGATTTAAAAAAATGATTAAATAATTTTAAAGCAAAAATGAAAATTGTTTTTTTTTTCCATTTTTCCATTTACCTACGTATCACCTTTCTTCCTGCATTTTTGCATTTATTTTTTGTAATTGTATTTTGTATTTATTTTTATGTCTGTTTGTTATTCAGATTTAAAGTCTGAAGGAAAGTTCAAGTTTGTCCCAAAAGTCACTTTAGTTGCTGCTTTCTGAAGGAAAACGTCACCGAAGATTCTAAAAAGTTGATGTTGAATGTCCATGTTAAATCTTCACTGATTAAATAAAGCAAAAAAATCTGCATCAGTTCAGATGGATCTAATCACTTTACCAACCTAATTTACTGAACTGAAGTAGTCGTCGGAATAAATAGATAAACAACACAGTATACAAATATGTAAATAAATATATGTATTTACTATGGATACACTCATATACATATGAAATTATAATTTTCTGTATTTGTTTATTATTTAGATGATGGTGGGATGGTCTCCATGAAGAAACCACAAAGTTCAACATCCTGAACAAACGTCCAGTCGAGCCGAAGAAGAAATAAAAGACGAGTGGACGCGTCAGCTGCTCAGTGAGGGAGTGGAGGTGAAGATACACAGGAGGCAGCCGTCGCCTCCTTATCTCTGCCTGCCATGTGTCTGTGTGTGTTTGTGTTTATGAAATGAATGTGCCAGCTGAAGTAAATGTCGTGTGTATATCCCTGTGCTAGCAGCCAGTTGTGTGTGTGTGGGTGCGTATGGTATGTGCATTTGTGTACATTTGTGTTTCTAATAAGATATAAAAAGATCCGTAAACGATGACAGAAATGTTCATGTATTCATAACCTTGGGTGCGTGTGTGTCTGATTTATCAACCAGAACTAAGAGAATTATGTCAGAGGTTTAATTTCAGGTTATCAAAGAGCCAAAACTCACAGATTACTCACAGGTTAATGTGTGTGCAGAAATCAAAGTGTGGTTGGTGGACCAGCAGCGGTCCACAGCTGAGCCCCAGACGGTCCACCAGGAAGTGACTGAGCAGTTCAGTGTTTCCACTCAAACATTCTGATGGAAACGGGAGCGTTTGTTTTTCCTTTTCCTGTCATTTGTCGTCTTCTGTGAAGAACTTGAAATGACACTCGGGCTCTGTTTGGCTGTGATGTTTGTGTTTTTCAGTTTTTCATTCACAGACGAAGTGGCTTTCCCATGATGCCGTGTGAAAAAACAAAGCGACTGACAGATGCTGACTCCAATTAAAGAGAAAGTTGTTGTGTTGGTGACACAGTCCAGCTGGCGTCAGTGATGTCATTTTCAGCCGCTCATCTGATTTGTGTAGTTGTGTGTGCACGGTGTGTTGTCTTTAGGTAAACACACATCAGTGTGTGATTATTGAACGAAACCGCTGGAAAAGTTTGTTGTTGAATTTCTTTTATTGTTCACGTTTATGATGTTTTTCTGATGGAGACAGAGAAAGGAGACTTGCAAAGACTTGAAGGAGGAACTGTTTTGTTATTGGTCCACAGCTAGCATTAGCATTAAATTGTGATAAAATTAAAGTTAGCATGCTAACCAGTTAGCCCTGCTTTTGTTTGTCCCGAAGACGAAATGCTTGGAAGACGTATTATATGTAAAGATGAACAGCTGCTAATGCTAATGTTAGCTAATGTTAGCTCATCTGAGATGTTCCTGCTAGTTCACCTGTTCACCAGCAGGTGGTGGGCGGGGCTTAGCCAGGAAGAAGACAAAGCTTTTGAAATGACGACTTCGGGGATATTTAGCATTTTTAAAAACCCAAAGTGAACATTTACTGACAAAACCTGATGATGAAACGTTTCCTTAACGTTGTTTTGTTTCTGTTTCCTTTTCTGGATTCAGACTCTCGTTGCCACTTCGCTGATAAACTTTTCCAAACAGATGAGCGGACTCTGAATGTCTTTATTTTCACAGATGCTCGTCCATCAGTCGGGACTTTAGGCAGCAGAGTTACTGATGTATGTTTGCTGAGCCGGAGCCAAGTTCTTTAGTTTAAAGCCAAACATGATACTCAGCAAGTGGTGACGGGGGAGGGGAAGGAAAAGAGAGGAGGAGGAGGAGGAGGAGGAGGAAGGAGAGGGGGTTCTCCAACAGACCCAAAAACTGAAAGAAAGAAACGAGAGAGAGGAAAGTTTGGGGGAAAAAGAAGGTTTGATTTTTAGGAAAAGAACAACGAAAAGAAAAGCCAAGAAAAAGGGGAAATGACAGATTAGAGGAGGAGGAAGGGTTAAAGACCAGAAACTGAGAATGACAGGAGAGAAAACAGATTGAATGAGAAAAAGAAGAGAAGAGCTGAAAGAGGATGTGAAGAAGCTGTTTCCACTGAAACTCTGAACGCTATCAGGACGGAGCAGGCAGCTGCCAAACCCACCACACACACACACACACACACACATAGGAAGTGAGGCGTGAGGCTCCCCAGCAGTGTTGGATATGACTCGTCCGCTCGGTCGGCGGTGGAGTGACAGTTGGGAATAACCGGTTCTTCGTCCCATCAGGTGAGTTTAATCTGCTTTAATCGTGGCTTAATTATGTAATTCAGACTTCAAGACGGGACTTAATGTCTCGTTAAAGGTTCCTTCAGTGTTGAAATGTGTCCTGGGACCAGCTGATGAGGCTGAACTTTGATTAAAACGAGGAGCTGATTGAGTCTCTTTGTTTCTGTTTCTGTGAGCTGAAGTTTGTGGTTTGTTTTGTGTTTCTGATGAAGTCGGTGATGTTTGTTTGAAGAACTGCTGAGTTTGGAAAAATGTTGTTTGAGTCCAGTTTCCAGATTTCATGAGTTAGTTTGGTTCAACCTGGTTTTGTAGATGTGAAGTTTCGATCTCACGCACACACAGACACACACATTCAGTGGATTGTGGGTCAGTGTCTCTGCAGGTTTGTTTACAGTGTTGTGTCTTTGGCCTCTGATGGTCCAGCCAGGACCTGAGCTGGACTGGGGGGGCACAAAAACCTGCTGAGACTTGCAGCTACTGGACCGAAGGGGACCGTCGGACAGAAGACATGCAGTCCATCAACCAAAGCAGCCAATCGGTCACCAGAACCAACGATCCAACGATCGCCTTCGTCCTCGTCCTCATCTAATCTTCTTCTTCTGGTTGTTGTTGTCCGATCCCCCCCCCCCCATTTCTCATGAACTCCTGAGTGAGTGCAGCTCAAACTGAGGAGCTGCCAGAGAAAACATCAACACAACAAGCCGGGTCGAGGTCACTCTGTTTTCTTTTCGGAGCTGAGTCCTGGTCCTCTGAGTTCAGGGGTGTTGTTTGGTGTGGACTCTGTGGGACGTCTCTGGTCCAGTTGTGCTTCGATTGCATTCACACACGTCTTTCATACGTGAGAGGAAATCTGGTGAAGATGGCGGCATGTTTTAAACCAACAAGGCCTTTTGTGTGATTAATGACGTTTGGCTTTGTGGTGTAATGAGGCATGCAGATATGTAGTGTTGTCATGTTTATTGTCAGTGTGACACACCGACTGCCGGGCTTCCTGTGTGTGTGTTTGTGTTTGTGTTTGTGTTTGTGCATTTGAAGGCGACTCAGTCTCATAAAAAACATCTTGCTCTGTAAATATTTCATCAATGAAGGCTGGTGGGGATTTTGAAATGGGGGGGCAAAGAGAGGAATTAAGCTCATTAACAGATGGCATGTCACACAGCTTCCAGTGTGTCTCCCAGAAAGCATCATGGGAAACAGAAACGTGAACTCTGTCCCGTTTCCTGTCACTGTCCGCAGTCCCAAAATAGACCGTGTAAACACATTCAAAGTCGGTGACCGATGTTTCTTCAGCTGATGAAGACGTCCCGGTGTCTTCCTGCTCTCATTAGCGGAGCATCATGTTTTTACATCGACAGACTCGCCACCTCATTAATTCAGACACATCAGCATAATCAGTGTGAACAAACAAGCAGCTCGGCCTTCTGGACTCCACCTGGACAGTCAGGAGGACGAAACGCCGAACAAATTCAAATGAAATCGAATTTCTTGCTTTAAAAACGATTTGTTGGCACACTTTAATATCTTTATTAGAGGCCACAGGTAGAAGCAGATATGAGACGATCCTGCTGCTGTTTGTGCAGACGAGTGTTTGATTTGTGTGTGTGTGTGTGTGTGTCTGCAGTCACTGAAACAGCTGTTAGGTGAATTATCACCTTTTCATGTGTGTTTCACTCTGAGGTGTGTGTTTGTGTGTGTGTGTGTGTGGAGGGGATGATAAATGGAGGTCTCAGCATCTGGGAATAGAGCTGCTTTGTTGACAGGATGAACTTGTTGCTATAAATCACTGAGGTTGGAATTCTGAACACACACACACACACACACACACGTCGTACCTGTGCTGCTTCCAATTAGTCACATGACATCATCGGTGTGCGCTCAGACCTGATGGGTCTCTGACCTCCAGATCCAGGAAGTCTCTGGCTGCAGACCGGGACCGGGACCAGAACCAGGACTCCCTGCAATGTCTTTCTTACTTCAGGAGTTTCATTTTGGTGACAGGAGGCGTAATAAAGCTGCTTCAGCCGCTGATTCACTGCCACAGATCAAATTCTTTCCACCGTCGAGTTCAGCCAAAAGGACAATCTGTAGGAAGGAGGGGAGGGGTTGGGGGCGGGGCTACGATGTGATTGACTGACTACCTACCTGACAATCAGGTTCAATATATCAACTAACTGGTCCACCTTTGGATTGAAGGGGAGCATTGAAGTTCAGTTAACAGTGGACAGAGGAATGCTAACATTCCCCCCTGTTTGCAGTCTTTATGCTAAGCTAAGCTAACTATCATCTGGACCATAGAGTGGTGTCAACTGATTCTTTTACTAATCTCGATTGATTGATCAAACACAATCAGAGCCCTGGATGGAAAGTATCATCAGAGAGGATTCAAAAAGCAGATTGTGTTTCCGACCCTCTTCATATCGATGAGGAAAGTGATCCGTTCAGGAGTGGGAGTGAGTTCAGCTGCAAATGTTGGACGTTAAGTTTTTGGACGGAGACGTTTCCATTGTTCCACAGCCGCCACAGTGAAAATGAAGTGGGAGGAAACACAGACACACTCCTTTATTTTATTAAAATACATAAAGGGACTTTTGTGTCAGGCAGCTCAGGGCTCCCACTCCCTTACTGGTTTAATCAGCCCAACTGGTCCATGAACTGGTCCAGAATTAGCAGTCTGAACAGGTCTGCAGCCCGTTAAATGACGGGTGTGAAGGTGACACTCCTGAAACCTGGCAGCCTTGAGCTGGTCGGTCTGGGTCCTGCTGAGGCCGAGCAGGCTCCCGTCTCCTTCCTGCGTCCAGTTTAAGGTTCAGCCGTTTTCTAGATTGCTGTTTTGGAGACTCATCCTTTCCAACATGTGACACGGCTACTGATCTCAACCGTCCACGGCCACATTGGACGCCCCCACAGTCAAAACACAAACATCCTGGGCTCCGAAATCAAACCAGCATCAGGTCAGAAATAAACATGTTTACAGCCTGGTAAACATGAGTCAGTCCTCGTGTTCTGTTGAGGATGAAAGAACGGAGCAGGTTGCTCTCATGTCTTAGGTTCTGGTCTCAGATCAGTTCCTCCTGAGGGTTCAGATGGGACATGCAGTCCATGCAGTTGGACATCAGTAGAAAGCCTCCGTCAGACTCCTGAGCCAACTGAAGCTCCTCGTCTGGATCCCCCCCAGCTGAGGTGACGGCTGTCTGTCACTTCCGTCACCGCCCACGTTCAGAGTCCAGGCAGAGTCCGGGTTGGTTTGAAGGTTCCTGCTGCTCTTGGGCAGGGGGGGGGACTGACTGACAGTCCCTAACAGAGAAGTGATCCTTTAACCCCTTCACTTGGGGCCGCAGCCCCCCCACAGCTGGACCGCTCCACCTTTTCATGACTTGGAGGTTTTGACTGTAAAAGACTCCAGTGAGCTTCGTTTTCATCAGACAGAACCAACAGAACGGGTCAGCACTTCAAATTAAGAGTCTGTAAGAATCAACGTGATCTGAGCAGACACACACACACGACATTGTTTTTTATTGAAAGTGGTCCAGTCTGCTCTCTAAACCTTCCTGTTACAGGTTGTTGGCCTGTAAAGAGAAACTGCAGTAAAAGTCCGACACGTTAGCTCTTTATATGTGATTACCAGACATTCAGGGTTTTTTTTGGGGGGGGACTCAGACAGTTCCACCTCAGTCATGATTGGATCCAATTAAAGAGCCAAAAATGACCAATTAAACATGAATTTACGACTTTGTGAGTCTTCTGCATACTTATTTACTCCAAATGTTTTCCAGAGATACAACAAAAAGTCCATTTTGTAAAGGGGCCTTTCTGTGTGGAGTCTTCGGGCTCATTGGTGACTCTGAACTGTCCGTAGGTCTGTCTGTCTCTGATGGACTGTCCAGGGTGAATTTTTTGTACAAACATTCCTCCGTTGATGCTCTTTGTGCGTCTGATTTGGATCTGAGAGGCTTCAGTACTTATTGATATTGTTGCAGCACTTAAGCTGCTTTGTGTTTTCATCTTGTGTAACTCAGATTTAGCTAAACAATCCCAGATGATTTTAAACACATTTCAGTCCGACATGTTTTATGATTTAAGGTGGAAACGGCTCCTTGAGCAAACAAGAGAGCTGCTAATGTGAGTCAGAAATCTCAGAGTTTAATATTCGCTAAAGTGCAGGTCGGCTGAGCAACAGTGTGTGACACACACACACACACACGGAGCTGTTAAATGATGTATAACTGTAGAACCCATGCGGGCTCTCTGTGGTCGGGGGCTCAGCGCTGAACAAGGCTCAACTTCTACTTCACATGATCGTCGCAGTTTGAGTTTTATAGCTCTCATGAATCTGTCGCAGATATTCGAGCACAATGAAGCAGAAATGAGCAGAGCTGTGATTGGTCGGCCGAACACACTAAATGAACCACAGAGCGGTTTCTGTTTTCACTGAAACACAAAGTTTTCCTTCTTTCTGAGCGTGCTGCATGTTGAGGTGACGTCAGGTTTCCTTTAGACCGGCTCCTCTGGAGGTTTTGGGCCTGAAGGTTTAGTCCTGACAGCAGCAGCAGGATCAAGTCCAGCTCTGTGTCTTGTGTTACACGTCCGGCTGTCTTGTCTCTCTCTAACTGCTGCTTTGATTTATTTCTTACATTGTCTCTGTAATTTACACTAAACCAGAAGAAAAATAAGACAAAGGACACTAACGTGGCCATGTTTAAGCCTGGAGGAGTGACAAGTGTGACTGATTGTGTTCAGTTGTCGGGAAAAAGTGGACATCGGCACCAAAGAGTTGTTTTTGTGTGTAGATGGATCGGCTTTGGTCGGATAGAAGTGAGAAGTGAATGTCACACAGAAACAGAAGACGAGTGCAAAAATTTGGAACCTGTTTAGGCCTCAAAAAAGAAATTCCCATTCAGGAAGGATAATAAGCTGAGTTTTAAAAAAGAGTGGGACGCAATCACAACAGTTCTGATGGTCTTTCACTGAACTCACACCAACATGTACAAAACTCAAGCAGCGGGACATCGACAACTAACACTAACAGACACACAAACACACACATGTTGTGTGTAACAGCAGATGCCAGACAGGCTGTTTGACAGTTGAAGGTCATCCAGACTCCACGCTGATCTACAAGCCCCCCAAGTGCTGCAGCACTGACCACCTGGGGTCAAAGGTCAATCACATGTTCTGGTCTGAAAGCTGAACTCACGTGTTCTGTGTGTCACTTTGTACAGTTTGTGTGTTTGTGTTTTATCATCTAGCAGCACGTGTCCTCCTCCTCTGAACGAGGCCAGCAGCTTCTCTGGTTACCGCTGATACAAGATAATGTTCCCTCCCACAGCAGGAGGCGACAAGACAACACAACAAACTGAACCATCTCATGGATGTCTGTGTGTGAGGCGTCCGGGGAACGCCGGCTGATTGGTAAATGTTGTGTTCACAGGAAATCTGCAAACAGCTACTGAAGGAATACTGAACACGAGGCATTCATGTAACATCTGTACGTTCTACTGACTGGCTGCATGTGAAGCATTCAGAGGTCTGAAGATTTAATAGACATTCAAGATGACAGCAAGAATCATTTCCACCATGAAATAAAGAAAAATAAGCGCAGAAAAATACTTGGCTGTCCGTCACCCAGCAGGAGTTTCTCCTTGTCCTGCTCCGTCTCTGCTGCCTGTCTCAACAGGTTTCAGCCGCCCCACCAGCAGAGTTTCTTCCACCTGCTGAGCAGAAAAGGAAAATTCTCTTCTCTCCAGCTTCAGACTGCATCACAAATCACAGCTGATTTGTCTCAGCTTCAATGCGTCCCAGGTGTTGGATTTTATGAGCTGTCACTGAGCCACCACCACCAACTCTCCACTTCCATCCTTCGCAAACGTCATTTTTGTCTCGTGGCCTCAGGAGGTAGGACAAGAATTTCCATTTCACACTTGGGTGAAAATTCCAGATTGGCTGAGCTCCGCCAGGCCCTTCAGTGACGACATGAGAGAAGAACGGTCCTGAAACATGGAAACAGAAATCAGCCGCTTCAGCCTGATAATGAGCTGCACTAAAACCACAAACCTTTGAGACTTTGTGGCCGATCTGTGAGGAATCACTTCTTCTGGCAGATGTTGTAACAGGAGTCCCCACAGTCCTGCAGACCTCCAAACCTCGACCCTCCGAGCTGCAGGGGGTCTCATCTGTGTGCACGTTCACGCACTCTCCTCGTTGTCACATCTCCGGTTTCACGTCAGCTCCTCTAACGCTCAGAAATGCTGAAAAATTAAGGCAGTATTATTCAGACATGGGGGGTTAAAGGAAGCGGAGGGATGGGATTGTTTTTACAGTTTCACATTCTGAATGTTTGTGAACCAAAGCTGCAAGAAAAATCTGCCCCAGAGTCCTCGGGGACGCTCTCTGCAGGTTAAAGGTGTCTGCTGTCGGTTTTATTACACAGATAACAACTTTCAGAGGGCGCAACGACATCAACATCATTAAAAAAGCTTAAATTAAACAAAACTGACTGAGACAGACTCACAATTTATCACATCACAACCAATCAGCGTCAGGCTCTAATCAGCTGAGACATCAGGACTCCACCTGCTGTGTGTGTCTGTGCAGATTGAACCCACTGGCCTCCCTCCCTGCAGGGACGCTGGGTATCAAATACAACTCTTGCACACACACAGTGACCTGTATTCTTATTTTCTTGTACATAGGATGTGTGTGTCAGCTTGTGTTTGCCCGTTGAATCTCACTTCAGGACTGATTTGTTGTTGCTGTGATTTTTGGTTGCTGTTGTCGTTACTCAGAGTCCTTCTGTCCTGACGGAGAAGTGTAAACACAGCTCCAGTTCAGCTCCTGACCTCATTAAACTCTAATAACGTGTCCTTCCTCGTCCTCAGGGCAGCTCAGATTTTTGAGTTGAAAGGTCAGAGGTCAAACAGGTGACTCTGGGAAATCAAATTTTTCAGGTATAAGCGCAGTAACAAAAGCAGATTGACCGCTTTTCCACCCGTAGAAGAAGAGTGGGCTGTCAGCTGCTTTACACAACAGATTGTCAGGTTGTTGCTCCTGTAAAAGGGGTCTCACCTGGACAGACAAGGTTAGAAACTGAGGACCACCTTATTTCTGCAGAGCAGCAGAGAATAAATATTAAAAAAGAACTTTTCCTCCTAAATATAGACAGAACGTGTTGATCAGGCCAGGACAGGTTTCTGGTTCAGTTCATCGTTAATTACTGAACATCCCGCTGTCTGATGGTTTTGGGGAACTTGAACAGGTTGTGTTGTCACCTGTAGGGGGCTTCAGGACGGAGGAGTGGCGTTCAGGAGCAGAGCTGTTAATCCCATCTGCTCTCTGTCGTATATCACAGCTTTAAATTCGCCGGCTCAGATGGAGCCCAGCCGGCTGGAACGGTCTCATGGTGGACTCCATCTTTTCCTGCAGCTTCTGTTCAATCTATTAGTGTCTCAAATCAAGTTCAAGGACGTTGACTGAGTCGTCTCAGCGGAGCTTCAGTGTCATCATGCTGGAGTGTGTGTGTGTGTGTGTTGACTGGAGAGACAGTGATTACAAACCCAGAGGTCTCCTCCTCCTTTTCTTTTTCTTTTTCTCAGACAAAAAAGGACGAACAGGCTTCGTCTTTATTTCTCTTTGTTTAAATAACGTGTGACAACGAAGTGACTTCCAGCGTTAGTGACGGTTTATCTGACTCAGCTGAAAACAAACAGAAAGTAGTCAGAGGTCAGAGGTCAGCAGGGCTCGATGACCTCATCATCTGGTTCTGTTGCTGGGCAACGGCTAGCGTTCGACATGATGTCGATGGGAGTGGAGGTTGTTTCCACTGATATCTAATTAAGTGAAGTTTTGTTGGACCTAACACGGACATGATAAAATCATTGTAACCATGGTGATGGAGGTAGGATGCTGCACTTGGTACAATCCAGAGGTCTAATGTTGTAACTATGACAACAGTTGTCATTCATCCACCATCATGTTTCATCACCAGGAGTTCAGCCTGAGATGGCTGGGGGGTTCTGATTCAACAGTGTAAGAACGAAGGAAAGGGGGGAGACGGACATCAGCCAGGAACTCTGAAGTTTTTAAGACGAAGGAACTTCACAGCTGGACTCAGCTGGTTCACATAGTTTCTCCCTCTGCTGTTTATTGACGAAGATAATCAGATCAGGACGAGGACACACAGATGTGGACAGACGGAGTCGACAGGAGGGGCCAGATGTTTCTTCATCTTTGTAGATGAAGACGAGTGCGTACGGACATCAAGTGTGTGTGTGTGTCCAGATGTTTGTGTTTCCTCAGGAAGATAAAGATGTCCGCTCTCTGTTAAGGAGTTTATGTCAATAGATTTAACAGATCGAGTTACTGAAGAGTCTTTTAATCTTCGTTTGGCCTGAACACACAGGAACTGCACAACACTACACAACACTACACAACACTACACACAGCAGGGGGTTTCAAAAAGGGTTAAAAGAAGTGAGACAAGCGATGGAGGCAAACGAGGAGACCTGCCGCTTCTCTTCTTTTTTACATCACTTCCTGCTGAAGAACAGAAAGTTAAGCTTTTAAAAGCAACAACAACTTTTATTTATCTCACTGTGTTGTTGGAGTTTAAAGGCTTTTTAACAATGACCTTTAACCTCTGTCCTCCTTCCTGCTGTGTTGTAGATATGTCAGCACAAAGTGACATCACTGCTGTGGGTGTGGTCAGACGTCCCACAGCATTATATAATATTATAAAACCTTTTATTTGGACTTTGTTTAATTGAGCTCAATAACTCGTTCTTTGTTACATTAGAGGTTTTCTTTGCTGAGTCGAATGTCAGTTAGCTTAGCTTAGCATAAAGACTGGAAACAGGGAGAAACAGCCAGCGTGGGTCCGACTCAGTGAGCAAAACATTATTCCTTGTTTATTTAATTTAAAGACCCCCTAACACAAAAAGTGAGTTTTTCAAATTATTAATGTCTATATAGTGTTTGGATTCTGCTACAAGACATTTCAGCTGCAAAGTCTCTAGTGTGCGCCATAACTGAACATTTTAGATTTGAAAATGCAGTTTCAAAACCAGATCTGAAAAAGTTGGATCCAGTTTTTCAGCGCCTCAGTTGGATTTCATAGGTCACAAATCCAGTGGATTTTCTTTCCCAGTTCATTTACATAATATATGCAGAGACTGGAATGTGGGAGCAACGTAAAACAGACGGCGATGGCGAGCGCTTGCTGTGTCTGGGTGTGGAGAGGCTAATCGTGAGACCAGCCTTCATCTTTTACCAAAAGATCATACTGCGGGACAAATGGTTGCAATTTATTTGGAATGATGTCCCCGAAAACATTCCGGCTAAAACGCAGGTCTGCAGCAGGCATTTTGAGGACAGCTGCTTCTTGAACCTGGAGAAAAAACGGATGGGTTTCGCCACGAAGCTCATCTTGAAGCATGATGCTTTTCCAGCGTTCTTCCTGGGGTTGGACAGCGCACCGCTGTTACCGAGCAACCCAGATCAGGCAGCGGCGGTGGGCGGGCACAAGTCTGACACATCTGCATACTCATGAATATTCATAAAACCTGGATTTTTCAATGAGGGAGAAATAGTGGACGTGTTTTTAGCCTCTTTGAGAGCTTTTTTAAATAATTTTTTGTGGGAAAACAATTTCAATCAAAAAATAGTCACAGCAGAAGATTTTCACACATTTTAAATATTTGGGTTAGGGGGTCTTTAAATGGCTCAGTAGAAATGTTCTGGCACGTAAATTTCAGAACAACAAACTTTCTTCGCAGCACTAAAAGTGTGAACATGACGAAATGAAGCTGAACTCGTAGAGCTGACTGATGTTTATTCTCCATCATATGTTCCCATCAGCCCTCGTTTCACCTCCCGATCACGTCCGTCCCAACGCGCCCCTCCTGTCTCTCCAATCCAAACTAAATCCAAACATTTTGACAGAGCGGCCTGTTGAAAGCCGGCGTTAACACAACGAGAGCTCAGCGCCAATTTACACAACTCAAGACAACAATCGATCTAATGACCTGAAAATAAAACCTCAGCGTGGGACCAACACGCAAAAACGGTGCAGCAGGTCAAAGTGTCGTCATCAGATACATGAATGCTGCTTTGAGCTGTTTGGTTTGTCGGACAGCCATTTTTTTAGGAAACCAAGCAGCGTGAGGCGAATCAGGTCTAAAGACCAGATCCAGAATCTGTTGCTTACTGGCTTTTATTTTGGAGAGTGCAGGAAGTTGTTATGTTAGACAGAAGTAAAAGGAAGTGGGTTTAACAAAGACCAGTACTGTGTTTAGACCACATGAGCTGGTTGATCCTCAAATCCTGAAGAACCCAAATAACGTCTCCATCACCAGAGAGGACGGAGACGTGGTTGTCTGACCAAACTGGTCCAGGGTCGGACAGATCCAGATAACGGTCGGGTGGAGACCTGAAGCTGCCACGAGATGATCCTCCAATATCTCAGACCAAAACGAATCCTTCGGCCTGCATTATGTGTCGTTCATCACCGCTCACAAAGCTTCAGGAGAGTCAGAAACACACAGTGAGTCACACAACTGAACGAGTTAACCAACAATAACAACCACGCAGGACGTCATCAATACACTGAACTTCATTATCCAAAATCCTGTTGACAGACTCTTTAAGCTTTCACTCTCACATGACGTCGGTCCGTTTGTTTGCTGGATTTTTTCAGACATAATTTAATCTGGAACTATAAACAGAGTTAACAGACGAGACAAAGAAACACTGAACAACTACAGATGCTGTGTGTGTGTGGAACAGCATAGCTCTTCACCCTGGGGGGCCTGAGTCATCCGTGACCTCTGACCCCTCAGCAATAAGCCAATCATCTTTCAGCTGGCACGGAAACAGAGGAGTAGACAAACGTCACAGATGATCTGAGAATAAAGATAAATGTTCCTTCACAGAGAAAATTAAAAACACACAGATGAGATTCTCTGCTGCTCCTCACACAATAAAAGATGTTTTGTTGTTCGTGTTTATTTAGAAACTGGACAAATTCCTTGAAGAACATTTAAAATAATTTAAAGCCCAGATCACATGATCCCTGAGAGACGCACAAACTGAGAACAAGAACACAACATAATAAGGCCATGAGGAGGACAACAAAGATCGCACACACACACACACACACACACACACACACACACACACACAGAGGACTGCAGATGTAAATACACAACGTTCCTCAGTCTTTTGTTTTTCCCACAAACAAAAACAGAAACCGAATCTGTTCTGCATTTGGTTACACACACGCACAAATATAAGATGGAGTTGTGTGTTATTTATATATTCAGTTACAAAGATATAAATCTAATAATGTAAAAAAACTAAGTTTTAATACCTTTAACCTTCAGACCAAACGGACCTTTAACATTGAACAGATGCAACATTAAAATTGTGTTTAATCTGAATCATGCTAATCTAACCTGATAATTTTTGTAGTAAATCAATATAAAACTTTTAGAGTGCGTTTTATTTTTCTAATATTCTGAAGTTCAGCTCCATCTGGAGAAATATCAGATGTGTCCTTCACGACTCAAAGACTCAATGTGTTGTTTAATCCCGAGGTTTTCCTAAAACTGATCATTATGGAGGGAAAACCAGGCAAATGTGGAAGTAGAACGAAGTTAATTACGAACTGGAAGAGAGAGCTTAACAATGAGGCCCCATTTAAAGAGCCACGCACAAAGAGAGGAGACTTCTGTGTGTGTGTGTGTGTGTGTCTGCCACCACAGATGATGTAGTGGCCCCTCATGAGGGTCTGCTGCATGCTAACACCTCCGTGGCTTGACCAGACACACACACACTCACACACACAGGCCTTAAACACACGGGACCCCGTAAATCACTTAAAGGTCAAGGCTAATTTTTTGAAGAGATCTCACACCAGATTTTCTCCAGAAACCGCTCAAAGTACTGTGAACACACACACACACTCCATCACTCGAGGAATGTGCCTCCCTCATCTCACACTTGAATCACATTCCAGACGTTATTCATTTTCTGGTCAGAACATCAGTAAAACCTGATTACAACCTTCACCGTCTTATTTACTAAAAAAAAAAGGCTCTCGTCTGTCATGTCACACGATGATCAAACTAGAAGCAGGAAAATGTTTCTTCCCCCTGAAGCTGCAGCAGCTGCACTCCGTGACGCCTCCGGCCAAATCAGCAGCTAATTAATCACCAGTGAAATCAGCTGGCAGCGCTGCAGGGTTAAAAAAACTAAATCAGATTACTGAATTAGAAAAATGTACAGGACCTTCAGGTGAAAAGGGACCATGAGGAACAGAGAGCTGGACCGGATCAGTGGGTCTAAACCTGGACCGGGACTCTGGGTTAATAAAGTGAAGCTGATGTCTCCGCACAAACTGAAACATCTGAGAGTTGTACAAACAAAAACAAACAAAAACCAACAGCATCAGATTTTTCTCATCACTTTCTGTTTGTTGGGAGGAATTTGGGGTTTTCCTGTAAACCCGAGACCACATGGGGCCATGAAGCCGGGACAGAGGAGAGGCTGCGGTTAAAGATGAAACATAAACACAACAGGAAGAACGAGGGCAGTTTTACATTGCAGATGTGACAGAAATCAGAAAAAAAACAGAGCAACAAGAATCAGAACAACATTAACACAAAATGTTCCAGATCCACTTCAACAAAGTTTGTATTGTTCCTGTCGGCCATCTTGTTCTTTGAAAACCAGGAGAAACCAGATTAGGGGGGACAAGGTAGATCTGAGGAGTTCTGTGCTGTGCGGTCTGTGCTGTCCTGATTGGGTGATCTGGTCTGTCAGTCACAGTAGCCCCGCCCACAACCCCTCCCCTTCCCTTCTAAATGAACATTGTGTTGTATTTCAGACTGAGACCAGAAACTCATCAGGGAGGAGGAGGGACATTTTCCCATAGACTTCAATATAAGGGAAGAGGAGGAGGGACATTTTCCCATAGACTTCACTATAAGGGAAGAGGAGGAGGGACATTTTCCCATAGACTTCAATATAAGGGAGGAGGAGGAGGGACATTTTCCCATAGATTTCAATATAAGAGAGGAGGAGGGACATTTTCCCATAGACTTCAATATAAGGGAGGAGGAGGAGGGACATTTTAGCCATTTTGGCCGAAGAAGCTGAATTTAGCTTAGCTTAGCTTAGCCGGGCACAGAATGCACACGGAGACAGAAACGGAGACAGGTGTCCACACACACCAAACGTGTGTGTGGACAGTTGGATGTAATTCTCCATTGCTTCGTGTTCATTTGCCAAATTCCAGCTTTTTTCTGTGTGCAGGTTTGTTAGTGTTTTACATTAATTGGTTATTTGGTTACACACCACAGTTTCCAGATAAAACCTGAATTATCCAGTCACGTGAGGAAACCTGGAAAATGGCCGCTCCCGCTCCCCGCCAAGCACAACGACACTCTCCGTGGAAGTTTAATTCATGCCATAAGTAATCCATACTTCTGCGCAGTCAAAGTTACAAGAAGTCAGGCCGGTCCGAACCACACAGTGAACCAGGAAAAACCAAGCCGACAAAAAGCTTGACTTAAGCTGCCGTACAAGCTAACCCTGTTAGCCCCACTTACAGCGAAGCTAGCCAAAGGAACAACATGGAGGACATCGCAGAAATCTCAAAGATGAGTTTGACCCTGAATAAAGTGGCGACAATTAAATCGGACAACAGAACCCGAAACACAGAAAGTGCTTTACAACACGGGAAGTCGTATTTGTGATGTGGAGCATAGCAACGCTGGCATGACACCGGTGAAGTTTCTACGGTGCGGGGGAGGACGGCCCAGGAGCGTTCCCCCCCATGATGAAAGCTCTGTGGGACCATCAGGTGAAACTGACCCAAAGGAAGCTGGAGAACGACGGAGACTCTGGGGCGCTGCTGGTACCGTCTATAGAACCCACATGGACCGGAATCATGGCGCCCAAGGCTAACTACGCCGTCGTGTTTTGGACTTACTGTTACTTCTTATTGTACATGTCCCTGTTCTGTTTCTGGTTCTGGTTCTGGAGGCATTTTCATTTCCATTTTCATGATGGCAGGAGTAAGGAACAGTATTATTTTAGAGGGCAGAAGCAGACTAAGGTTTATTCTCCTTGGAAGTAATGAGTAGTGGACATATCAATACAGTGACATGGAATATTAATGTAGCACACCAAATAAACACAAAACAATTAAATGAATTCAACGAAACAGACTCACTTATCGTAAATCTAAAGGTACAGATACTGCATATATTCAGGAAACACTTCAGGGACCAAGATGAAGCTTTCAAAATGAAACGTTTGGGTCGGTCAGGTCTTTCATAACTCAGTTAAGAGCTGTGGGCTTGTTATCCTCATCGACAAAAAACTGAATTTTGCTATAGTCAGTCAACTTAAGGACTCACGGACGGATCCTGGTTGTGGAAGCACTTATTAATGGAGTTACATGCACCAAACAGAGAAAACATCATTTTTTCATGAGGTCAACAAAATGCTGGGCGATACAGATGGTCAGATTATTTTAGGGGGAGATTTCAATCACAGTAATGTCAGAACAGGGACATCCCCCAGAGATACTTTACAGGAAGAACCAGGTCTGACAGATAATTGGAGACCAGTAAATCTGAGAGAACGGGAACATACATTTTATTCTCACTCTCACAGATCCTCCTCACAAATAGATTTTTTTTTGGTTGCCAGCTGACTTGTAGACCTGGTAATAGCAATAACAGACCCTGCACTGGTCACATCTGGAAATTTGAAAATGGCAATTTTCTTTTGTATATTAGACTTAAAGAAAATTTTAAATTGGAGGGTAGAGGCCATTTTTGGAAGTACCAACAAATTAGACACTGTATTAAAAAGGTGGTTAATATTGGTCAGGACAGAAGTCCGATCGAATGCTACTTACAATTACCCAAAATACATCATAAGGCTTCAAGATGGTGTGAGATGTGTCCTTGGATAAATAATAATGGTTGTAAAAACATGGAGGGGATTCTTTCAAACACTGAAGAATTCATAAGAGAAGCCAGAGGCAAATTTATCCAGGATAAAATAATTCATAGAAATTACACCATCAAGACTTAACGGAATGGGTCTAATTAAGGGTGTTGGAAGGAACCCCAAGCTCCCACACGAAGTATGTGGAAGACAGATGATGGGGACTTTGGCATGAAACTGTGACAATGAAAAATGGGATAGTTTTGGTAGTTTTTTTTTTTTTTTACATTTTAATTTAATGTATTTATTTATTTATTCTTTTTACCATTATTAATGTTTTGACCTCCATTGTCTGTGTTTGGTGTTCATTTGTCTGTTACAATAATGAAAATATAATAAAAAACTTTGAATTCTAGAAAAAAATCTGAATTATCAAGTTTCAACTAGTGAATTAATTTCATTGTGTGTGTTCCAGGGACAAAAGGACGAAACGCTGGCCCACTTCCTGTTTGTATGGTCCATCTATGGATTGTTGTTGTTCTGATATTTGGTAGTGATGGCAGAAGGAGGCTAACGGAGAAGCTGAAAAGCTTTTTCAGAGGAGACGTGTAGCTGGATGCTGCACTTTAAGTTTGGTTTTTTCAGTTAAGCCTAGTTAACTGTTTGTTTTTGGAGTTATACTTTTTTTTGTGAGATGTGTATCATGGTGACACTTTCTTTTGTACGTAAACATCTTTTGGGTCGGAACAATCTTTTGGACTCCCGCTCTGGCCGGGCTTCCCCACAGTGTGGTACAACAGAAGTGCTCACTTGGCTAACTTTAGTCTCCATCTCTGTGTGTTGTGTTCTGTTGCTTAGCAACTGTGTTGGTTCTGGCATCAGGACCAGAGTGTGTTTCAGTTTCTGGGTCAGGAGTCCAAACTGGGTCATTCTGAACCACTTTCAGTGACAGAGTATGTCGGTTTGAATCCCCATCGGGGGGTTCGGCCTTGTCTGTTGAAGTGCCGTGGAGCAAGACGGGAAAATCGGGACCAGCTCAGTGCTGAATCAGCAGGAACTGAGACAACAAGCACCAGACTGTTGTCCACATTCGGTCTGAATAAAAGTCTGGACCAGGACCAGGACTGGGTTCTAACGGTGACTCTTCTGAAACACAAAGATGTTTTAGTTTGAACCAAACTCAGCATTTACAGGAACCACAGGAAGCAGCTGGCATCCAGCGAGGGGTGGGGGGGTGTCTGTCTGTCTGTCTGTCTGTCTGTCTGTCTGCCTGTCAGTGTGTCTGCCTGTCTGTCTGTCTGTCTGCCTGTCAGTGTGTCTGCCTGTCAGTGTGTCTGCCTGTCTGTCTGCCTCTCTGTCTGCCTGTCTGTCTGTCTGTCTGTCTGTCTGTCTGTCTGTCTGTCTGCCTGTCTGCCTGTCTGTCTGTCTGTCTGTCTGTCTGTCTGTCTGTCTGCCTGTCAGTGTGTCTGCCTGTCTGTCTGCCTCTCTGTCTGCCTGTCTGTCTGTCTGTCTGCCTGTCTGTCTGTCTGACTGTCTGTCTGCCTCTCTGCCTGTCTGTCTGCCTGTCAGTGTGTCTGCCTGTCTGTCTGCCTCTCTGTCTGCCTGTCTGTCTGTCTGTCTGCCTGTCTGTCTGCCTGCCTGTCTGCCTGTCCGTCTGCCTGTCTGTCTGCCTCTCTGTCTGCCTGCCTGCCTGTCTGCCTGTCAGTGTGTCTGCCTGTCTGTCTGTCTGCCTGTCTGTCTGCCTCTCTGCCTGTCTGTCAGCCTGTCTGTCTGCCTGTCTGTCTGCCTCTCTGTCTGCCTGTCCGTCTGCCTCTCTGTCTGCCTGCCTGTCTGTCTGTCTGCCTGTCTATCTGCCTGTCTGTCTGCCTGTCCGTCTGCCTGTCTGTCAGCCTGTCTGCCTGTCTGTCTGCCTCTCTGCCTGTCTATCTGCCTGTCTGTCTGCCTGTCCGTCTGCCTGTCTGTCTGCCTGTCTGTCTGTCTGTCTGTCTGCCTGTCTGTCAGCCTGTCTGTCTGTCTGTCTGTCTGCCTCTCTGCCTGTCTGTCAGCCTGTCTGTCTGCCTGTCTGTCTGCCTCTCTGTCTGTCTGTCTGCCTGTCTGTCAGCCTGTCTGTCTGCCTCTCTGTCTGCCTGTCCGTCTGCCTCTCTGTCTGCCTGCCTGTCTGTCTGCCTGTCTGTCTGTCTGTCAGCCTGTCTATCTGCCTCTCTGTCTGCCTGCCTGTCTTCAGTATGATCGAACAGGAAGCTGTTCAGGTGCTGATGGGACCCTCCGTTGTCTCCTCAGGATGTCGGTGAAGCTGCGTTTTGACTCCCCCTCAGATGGAGGTCTGGTCTTCAGGAGTCGGTCCTTCACCGGGTTCAGCTCCCTGACCGGACGGCGTCGGTGAGTCAGAGAGGAACAGAGCAGGGAGACGGATGGACAAGTCAGCCGTCCAACAGGAGGCCATCTTAGTGTACCGAAGTGTCCCCAGATGTTACAGATGTTCCCTGAATGCAGCTCCTCCATGTCTGGTTCTGACTCTGGGGACTGATAAAGAAACCGGATCCAGATGACCTGAGGGGTCTGGAAGGTTCATCCTGGGTCGGCAGGTCACTGATGTATTCTGGTCCTAGAACATTCAGTTTTTTAGAGTTTTACAGACCAGCATCAGAACTTTAAAGTCTGTCCTCTGATGGACAGGCAGACAGTGTAAAGACCTCAGAGCTGGACTGATGAAGTCCACTTTTTTGGTCTTAGTGAGGACTCCAGCAGCAGAGTTCTGAATGAGCTGCAGTTGTCTAACTGACTTTTTAGGTAAACCTGTAAAGATGCTGTTACAATAATCAAGCCTGCTAAAGATGAATGTATGGACTAGTTTTTCCAGGTCCTGCTGGGACATCGGATCTTTTAACATTGATATATTCTGAAGGTGAAAGTAGGCTGACTTTGTGATTGCCTTCAGGTGTTTTTCCAAATTTAGGTCTGAGTCCATCACTACACCCAGATTTCTGGCCTGGTTGGCAGTTTTTAGGTGTATAGATTGAAGCTCTGTGGCGACCTGTAATCATTTCTCTTTGGCTCTGAAGACAATTACCTCGCTTTTGTTTTTGTTTAGCTGGAGAAAGTCGTGGCACATCCAGTTATTAATCTCCTCAATGCATTTACCAAGAGCCTGTACAGGGTCTCCTGGAGACATTGTAATATATATCTGCGTGTTATCTGCATTTATTTTGTTGTTCTTTATAACCTGTGCCAGTGGGAGCATGTAAATGTTAAACAGAAGAGATCCCCAAATGGGACCTTGGGGAGCTCCACATGTGATTTTTTTAAGAAAGGAACTCTTTTGTTCTGACGTGACTGGAAAACTGTCTCACTGTGTCTCTATGTTTTTCAGGCCGTCCTCAGCACGTAACTCCCTCCGTTCCAAAGCCACAACAGGGGGGAAATCCCCCAGGATGCATCTGTCCCCCAGCAGAGGGGGCGGAGCCATATGGTCTTTGCAGCCAGAGCAGGTGGACCGGGTCTTCCAGGCGCTACGCAAAGGACTCAAGTATGTGCTGGAGCTGCTTTAGTCCTTTAGACAACACAGAGGTCAACCTGACCCTGACTCCAGTCTGTATAGAGAAGTCAGATTGTATTGAAGTGTATGGGAAAATTATGGAAGTGGATTAAAAACTAGAACGGCAGAATGATTTGGGTGAATACTGAGTCCACAGTCTGTCCCATTTCCTGTCACTGACTGAGGCAAAAATCTGCTGATGTGTCCTCAGGGAGTATGTGGAGGGTCACCAGGTGGAGATGGACTTCCTGTCGTCACAGCAGAGAGAAACCAAGAGGAACTCCAGACTGGTGAGGACAGAGAGCATCTGCTCAGTGCAACATATGTGGTGATGATGATGATGATAATGATGCTCTTCTGTTTCCAGGCCTTCCTCTACGATCTGGAGAAGGTAATCTTTTTTATCCTTTAGCCTGCTGGGATCGTTCATACGGCTCATTAATGAACTCAGTTTTGCTCCACAGGAGATCAGAGCGCTGGAGCGATACATTCGACGTCTTGAGTTTCAAATCAGCAAGGTAAGAAAAAGAAGATGGTTCCTGTCGTCACTCAGATGGAGAACTGTGTTGAATTTCATTGACATTTTCAAAGTGCAATGGAAGAAAAGCAGTTTAGTTTAGAGCTCATGTGGGAATTTTGGCTTTGGAGTCCAAATGCTGAACTGATGGAGGGGGAACGCTGTAGATCCAGGTCTACGGAGCAGAGCCTGATGGTAGCTGTTGGAGTGGCAGGATGGGACCAGGATCAGGGATCAACCCATTCTAGGGCAGGTCCAGATGTCTGGTCTACGGGGTTCGGTTGATCTGGGTCTTCTCTGGTGTCTCCATCTCTCGTCCTTCAGGTGGAGGAGCTCTACGAGACCTACTGCATCCAGTGGCGGTTGTGTCAGGGGGCGGTCAACATGAAGAGGGCCTTCTCGCTCTCCCCGTCCACCAGAGCCTCCAGAGAGAGTCTGCTGGAGCTGAACCGCAACCACCAACACAGCCTGCAGGTGTGTGTGTGTGTGTGTGCGTTTAAGGAAGTTAAAGTGCTGATGTGTTAACTATCCATAGATCATTACAATCCCCCTTTTTAAGTCCATCTCAGAACACTAAACATCAACAACGTTTGTGTGATCTGTGTTGTGTTTCCGCTGCAGTTGTGTAGTTTTAAACTGCGGTGAGAATCACCATGTGTGCAGCAGACAGACACAACCATGTGGAATTATGTGACTTTGTGATGTCACAATGAAGCAATCATCCTCAGCCACGCCCACTTGGAGGATAAATGAATCTGTTCATCCTCAAGAAACAAACATTTTTATTGAAACTGACAAAACGAGCGTAAGAAAATCTGAAAGAAAAAGAACCCATCCACTGGGTTATTTCAGATCTGTGAGAGCGACGGTCCCACAGCAACGTGTCTGTCTGCAGGTCAAGGGTCAGTGAGAGACAACTGAGGACACATTCACAGTCTGTGTGTGTCTGTGTGTGTCAGTCGCACATTGATTCTCTGTCTCAGACCCATTCAGCTGTTTCCAGCAGCACATGTTCAGGCCTTCACATCTATTTATCATCTTCCTCTAACTCTTCCTGTCACATGACATATGCCCGGCCTCAGAGTGTCACAGAGAGGTCAAAGGTCACCCCTCCATCTCTGGCATCTGTGTGTTTCTCTGTAACCACACAACCTTTTTAACAGACTGTTTTTGTTGTCTTGTACACTTCCTGCTTTATTTTGAAAATCTTGTGTTCCATGTTGTTGTTTGCCGTTTACTTCCCCTCTTTGTTCTTTTTCCCGCCATGAGTTGATTCCTAATTAGTTTCACCTGTGTTGGTTCCTGTGTATTTAAACCCCGCCCCATTCCCCGTGTTACCTCCCGTGTGCTCGGCTCTCTCATGTTCCCAGTTGTTTGCTCCCAGTGTATGACGGACTGTTTTTGGATGTTTGATTCTCCTGCCGACTCTTTGCCTGTTTTGTCTGCCTGGTCCTGCCGGCCTGTTTGTGTATGACCCCTGCCTCCATTTGGATTAAAAGCTCTTGCCCTACTGGACTCACTACCTCTGCCTCGCTTCCCCTTTTTGCACCTGGGTTCACTCCCATCAGCTCTGACACACACGTATAGAAATACAATGACGTCTTTGTGAGCAATCTAAGAAACTTTTTCTTTGCCTGGAAGTGTTTCCAGGGGACGATAAAAAGTGACGCACTCAGCATAACAAACTTCCCAATCAGGTTCTTCACTTCTGTCCGCGTTAACCCAGTTTGTCTTCTGCAGGACATGTCCGTTATGGAGGAAGAGCTGGAAATCCTCCTGGGAGAGCTACACATCAAAATGAAAGGTACACAAACGCACACAGACGGTCTCAAAGCTGATCAGTGACAAAATGTTTCAAATATTATTTTCACCTGCAGGTCTGATCGGCTTCGCTCGACTTTGTCCTGGAGACCAATACGAGGTCAGACTCCGCGAATACATAAACCATATTTAGAATCATCCCTATAATAATATTCAGACGATTAATACGACACTTTTGTTTAAAGGAGCTTGTCATTAGCAGCGGTTCAGTCTTCAGCCACCGTTGTGTTTACAAGACTAAAGATTCAAATTCGTCCTCTGAGTCAGAAAAGGACAGCTAGCTGCTTAGCATGCTAACTTTAGAAAACTTAGAGATAGTTCCTTGAACTTGCTGAAGAACTTTCCAAGTCATGGCCGCCGGTTGATGATGTCATATCTGTGACATTGTCACATGGCCAGGTGGTTGTTCGATTAGGCCGCCGGCGCTGGAGGATCAGAGGAAGGATCGAATCAGACGACACACAGTCCTGGGACGAAGAGGAGATGGTCTTCCTCCCACACATACACCACAACTTTGAGATCAAGGTACTACACACACACACACACACACACACCAATAAACAGAATTAATCAAACAGATGATAAATCATTACTCGTCAAGTTATTTCCAGAGTAACTGACAGTTATAAGTGTGTGTGTGTGAAGGATATTTATTCTCTACAATAGTCAGACATCTGTTGTGTGTGTTTGTGTATCTCACCTGCTGAACCCTTCAGTTGATGGAGGCGAAGGGTCTGGGCTGGCTGCTGGTTGGCATGGTAACGTGTGCGAGCGCAGACTTCTTCGTGGCGAGGCCTCAGCTGATGCTGGTGGACATCACAGAGCTGGGGACCATCAAACTGCAGCTGGAGGTCACATGGAAGTATGAAGACACACAGACACACACAGACAGACAGAAAATAGTACGACATGTAAGCAAAGCTGTGATTTTTAGTGTGTGTGTGTTTCTCCTCAGTCCGTTTGACAGCGCTGAGAAGGTGAGGCCTCTGTCCATCAGCAGACAGTCGGTGTCCAGCAGGAAGAGTTCAGTTTACAGCTGGACGGCACCGAGCACGCCGTCCTTCACCGAGAAGTATTTCATAGTGAGTGTACGCACACGCACACACGCACTGTCAGGTGCGGTGACTTTACCTGTTGGCTCCTCCTCCCTCTTCAGTCGATGGTGCGCGAGCTGAAGGATCAAGATGGTTCCCTCCAGTCGCTGGTGTCTAAAGGTCATCACAACAGAGGAGGCGTGTCTCTGCTCAGCTACCTGTCCAACCCCTCCCACACCCTCATGTCAGACCACGCCCCCAGGAGCCCCTATACCCCGAGGTACGTCCTGTATGGATGAATAAACATCATTTATCAATACGAAATTGTTTTGTTACTTCATCACATTTGGTCTTCTTGTGGCCCCGTGGAGGGCCCAGACCCCCAGGTTGGGAACCACTGCTTTAAAATGTTTGGGGAAATATCTTCTCAGAGAAAGAATTCAGTTTCCTCTCTGAGGACAAACATCAGCTGAGTCAGAAAGTCAAAGTTCTCAGCATTTATATGAATGTTTATTCTTCTGCCTCAGTCTGACTCGGGCCCACAGTTACCCCTCCTGCCCCAGCCAGGGCACCAGTCTGGGAGGGAGCCAGACTCAGCTGTTCCTCGGGGGGGAAGGATCCCTGGAGGTTTCCACAGAGGAGACGGAGAGAAGGAAGAGCGTGGATGGAAAGGAGGAGGAGGAAAGCTGGGGAGGAGTGCTGAAGGCTCCCACGACACCAGCAGAGAGTCAAACAGGATCGCTGCAGAGGTGAAGATCAGCAGAGTTTAGGTCTTACGTCATCCTCCTGACTGTTTCTCGCTCTGTGTGAATGAACGTGATGAATTTGATCCAGGTGTAGAACTCCTGACATCCTCAGGAAGAGCTCAGCTGGAGATCCAGATGCTGAGACGCAGAGTGCAGCACCGGAGCAGGAAACTGTCAGCGTGCAGGTAAAACAGACCCTGAAGCAGTTTAGTTCGGTTTAGGTTTGATATTTTCATTGAATATTATGACCTACTGAACCTTCAAATCAGATGTAACAAGCCCCGCCCCCTGGGCCCACCATCCAACCTGCAGGATTTGGTTTCTCTGACGGTTTCGCTGAATTCTGAAAGATTAAAGGTTCTGGTCCTGGAATCAGGATGGTGCATCAGAATGTGATCCTATCTTTCCTCCAGGACTCCCCAGATTGTCAGTCATATTCGGACCCCCCCACCGCAGCGGCGGCTCCAGCTCCAGGGAGGTCGGGGGTCGGTGCTGCCCTTCGCAGGGCCCAGGCCCTCAGGGTGGGGGCCCTGATCGCCGAGCTGGAGAAAAAGTTCCAGAGCCAGAGTCTGTGTGAGAAGGAGCTGAGGGCCCTGGACCATCAGATCCTCCACCTGGCCACCATCCTGAAGGTAAAGACCTGCAGCTGAAGATACTGGAGGGGGTTCTTGTCCTTTATCTTCACGAGTGTCCCCCCCACCTTCCTCAGAACGACCTCTCGCTGCTGAAAAGCTCATCATCAGAGGAGACTCTGGCTGTGGAGGAAGTCTTGGGCAGCTTCGACTTCTTGTCACATGACTTCACTGCGGATGATGACACTTCCTGTTTGGGCAGTCTGAGGCTGAAGGACAGCGGGTGAGTTTCCAGGTGGATCCTGGTCCAGGACTCAGCTGGTCTCTGATCTTCCTCTCTCTCCATCAGCATCAGCTCGTTGAAGCAGAGCACTCTGAGGAGCCTCGGCTCCCACGACAGCAGATCAGCTTCGGAGGAGGAGCTGGTCATCGCCCCACTGACCTCTGGGAACTGGGGTCTCGACCAGGCTCTGGAGACTCACCTGGATATTTGTTTAATCCTGCTACAGGTACAGAGAGGAACAGAATAATCCTGAATGTGATGAATGTGATGCTCTGAGTGAAAGGTCCAGGTTCAACGCTCGAGTCTTTTATTTTGAAGGGTTGGTCTCTATAAGCAGATATGTTCATCTCCTCTGACCTTTAAACCTTTTAGACTGTGAGGTCATGATCACAAAGATCTTACGGAGCAAATCTGGATAAAATCACAGCCATGAAATTTTATATCCATAAGGTCAAAGGTCAACGTCCCTGTGACATCATAGTCTGTAAAACCTCTGGTTTCAATCAGGAAACCGTATTTCCTGAAACTTGGCTGAGTGACGGAGGAAATGAAAACGAGGCTTGAAGTTTATTCTTGTCTTTGTGATGAAATCCACCAAACTTCTCCTCAGATGTGGAGGACCACCGACTTCAGTCCGTCTCGGAGGGAGCTGCTGGAGGAAATGGCTGTTCAGGCTGAAGTCCTGGACAGAGTCAGCTGTCTGCTGCTGGAGAAGAACGACAACATCTCCGCTCGTGACGGTCAGTTAAATCGGCGGTCTGAGAAATCTGTAAAAACCTGCTGAACGTGTTCACTCTTCTCTGTTCTCCCTCCATCAGTCCTCCCAAAGGTCCAGAGAACGAGGGATGTTCTGCTGTTCTGGGACGACTGTGTGGCCGACAGCAGCTCTCCGTTCTTCTGCCACGTCAGCAGCTTCTCCCGGACGCTGAAGAAACGCTACACGCACAAGGTGAAGGCCAAACAGCCCGGCCAATCAGAAAAAGGTAGATGATGGCTTCATTGCTCCTGTTGGACGTCTCTCCCGATAACTGGACCAGCAGCTGAAATCTCCTCCTGCCTCCCTGCAGTGTTCTCCCGCCTCCTGCAGCAGGTCCAGACGGCCTGTCGGATGGTGCCCAGCCCTCGGCCCGTCTGCAGCCCCGACAGAGTCTCCCTGTTCCAGCTGTCGGTCTATCTGAAGCGCTGGAGCGTCGTGGAGCTGGGGGAGCACATCTCCCGCCTCTCAAGAGAAGGTACCTTCAATCATTCATATCCAACAGGTTACAGGTCATTATCCGACAGGTGAGTCTCCAAAAATCAGGAAATCCTGGGAAAACATTTTTGTCATCATTGAATCGAAAAATCTAATTTGATCTTTTGTAGTTTTAAATCAAAAGCGCAGTCTCAAAATAATATTTCTGAAGATCAATAAAAAAAAGAATGAAAACTGTGAAAAGTTTGTTTATACGTCAGCTCCTGTTCAGGGTGACGTCATCAGCTTCTGACATCTTTTCCTGTCACACTTTCTTGAAAAGCACGAAGGGTTAAAAAAAACTTCACTTTTTTTAATTAAATGACTAAAAAAGTTAACTTTTCCATAATTTTCTTATTTCTGGAGATGCAGCTGTTCATTATTGTTTCAAACTGTGCATCAGAACAAGATGTTCATGGGGCGCTGAACATTTGACAGGTGTCCACAGCATGTGTACATCCATCTATATGTGTGTGTTTGTGTATCAGTTGTGTATTTGAGGAATGGCATGCTGCTGCAGTCTTTAGGATCTGAGAACGTTCCAGAAATTCCAGCGTATTAAAGGAATCTGGACCATCTGTCAATGTTACAGCCGAACGGCCACACAAACTGGGCGTGTGTGTCTGTGTGTGTCTGTGTGTAGCTGAAGGGGTCACAGTTAAGGATCTGTTAAGTTTCAACAGTCACATTATTCATCTTCCCTCCTTCCTTCCTCCCTCCCTCCTGAATCAGAGACAAGTTGTTTGTTTTAACTCCAGGCGGGTGGAAGACTGTCAGGAACATTAAATGGGATTTAAATGGTTCTGATCTGAATCTGAAAGGCGTAAATACACAATAACATCAATGAGAATCCAAACAACTACTGAAACCAGACATTTTCCCATAGACATCAATACAATCGGACTTCTTTTTACAACCATTTCTGTCGCCCCCTGGTGGTCAGTAGACAGAATAAATCTCTTTCTTCTGTCTGGATGAAAGAATGTCATTAAAATAGACTATTTTCTGACATGCGAGATGAGTCTGGTCGTCGCCGCCCTCATGTGGCTGAAATAAGTACTTAAATAATTAAAAAGAAATTCAAATTTTCAAAAATCATTTGCCTCTAAACATGAGTGCAAACATAAAAACGGTCTTTGGACAAGTTGGACATTTTTAAAACCTTGAAATCCCAGAGTTCTCCTGCTGTCATAATGATGATGTATCGCCGGTTGTGTTTCAGAGCACATCCTGTTGGCCCTCAGGAGCCCCAAACGGAGGCGAGCGTTGAATAAACTGAGAGGGCGGAGCCTCGTGGAGCTCCTCCCACTGGGCTGCACGCTGCAGACCCTGGCCGCCCTGCAGCTCGACTCCAACCACAAAGTCTGCAAAGCTGCTGCCAGCTGTCTGTGCAGAGCTGCAGGCTGCAAGGCCTTCAGGAGCAAGGTGACAACGCAGACTGAGCACCGCAGCAATCTCTGCATGTTGGCTGCTAACAGCTCCACCTTCTTCTGCAGGCGCTGCTTCTCTACACCGAGACTCTGAAGAGCACCGACGTCCAAACCCAGCAGGCCTCCTGTTTGGCTCTGAAGTGCCTCCGGGTGAGACACCAACACATTTTATTTATTCCAGCTCTCTTCCACATGTGCCGACGTTTCATGAACTCGTGTAAACAGACAAATATTTAAAGAAATATTTGAACTTCATAAATACTCATTTCCATTTGCTATATTTATCTAAGTGGGTGTGTTTCATCTCAGACCAACAGAAATAAAAATCTTAATTTGAAAAGTTAGACTTATTTTTCTATTTAACCATTCTGATTGATATTCATGTAATAGTAAATAAATGTGCTGTGTGTCAGGCCACAGAGAGTGTGGACCACATCGCAGATTTGTGGAGATCAGCAGATGAAGACGTTCGCAGCGCTGCCAGAGAGACGGTCCTCTCCTTCGGTACGAGCAGGAATGATTCTCTGCTCTGCTTCATCTGTTTTATTCATGTCGCTCTGTTCTGGTTCATCTGCAGGTAAAAAGGGCTTCCTGGCCTTCCAGAGGATGGACCAGCTCTACGCCGAGATGCAGGAGGAGGCCTATCAGAACCAGGAGACTGAGATCACCATTCTATAGGAAACGTTTGTTTTGGTCTAAAGAAGCCTGTGATGAATCTGCACTGAAGGGGGAACGACCAGAAGTATCTCTGCAGGAAAACTGGTTTTATTTGAAAAACTCTTTGGTGTGAGAAGTTCCAGTGAAGGCGACTGTAAGCTGACGATTTAAGAGACTTCTACTGCAAATACAAATTTATTTTGGTTTTGAATGGAGCTATTTAACCAGAGCAGCTGTAAAATTATTGCTGCTTTTCCAGCATCAGGACTTGCTTTGGGAAATGAAGGATTAAATATATTTCAAATATTGTCTCAAGTTTTTAAAGAAAAATGGAAAGTCCTTGACAGCAGCTGTAAACAGCGTGAACACGACTCTTGGTTACTTTAAGGAACTGAGTTTTCAGGCTGTGTAGAAATTGAGTTGACATTGAAGGCTGAAAAAAAAATAAAATAAAAAGTCATCTGCTCAGACTGGTCCCGGTCTCCAGAACTCAGAAAGCTGAACTGTCACCTGATCTGTGAGAATAAGATGGCTGCGTTTTGAATGTGCCGACTCAGCGAGTTTCTTTGAACCACGTTTGATGAAAATTGACACATTTTAGTAACTCCTGATTTTTCCACGTTCAGTAGAACATCGTTGCCCTCTGTTCTGCTGAACTGGCCCGGTCTAAGTGACCCGGGACCTTTCAGACTGAAGGAGGAAGAAGTCTGTTTTATCTGCAACAAGCAGACTGAACTGTGTTTTCCTTCAGACTCTGGACCGTCAAGACAAACCCAAACAGGATGGAATCAGTCAGATCAGAACCAGAACTGGATCTTCTGGAGTAAGAAACGGAACTCAAAGGGATCTGAGTGTCAGCCATGTTGTTTTCTTTTGTTTTTCCCCAAACACTGACCACCTTCTGTTGCTCCCCGGTCCAGTTCTGCTGTCCAGGGCCGTCCTTGACCCTGGTTCTTCTTGCTTTGACCACTTGGATATTTTAATGCAGCACTTTTTCCTCTGATAATTATCAGTGGTGATAACCTGATAAGTGGTGAATAGATATGAGATGATAAACAGAATTTCAACACTCACTCAGTAAAGATCATGAATAAATCTTAATCTGACTCAGTTTAACACATGAAAGGAAAAAACTTTATTTAAATTAAAACCAAAGCAATCATGTAGCAGTGAACATGTTCAGCACTGCAACAGAAGCACGCACGCACACACACACACACACAGTATAAACACCTCAGCCTGAGCCTCAGGGCTCGACACTAACAGCAGTGATACACAGGGAAGCCAATGAACACTCGTCCTCCGTCAGCTGTGTATTGCTTCGTGTAGCTGGAAATACTGACATTTGTTTCCTTGCGCATCACCACCATTTGATCAGAGACAGTAACGCAGGCACACACACACAAACCGCTTTTTCATTCACCCCTACACACCTAGATTTTTTTCTACCCTTTGGAAACTTTCAGCATTTTGTTTAAATTCACTAAAACTTGTGTGAACTTAATGCATAAAAAAAAAAAAAAACTAACAGCAACCCATGCACAAGAAAATAAAACAGCAAAAAAAAAAAAAAGGAAAAATAAAGATCAGATCGTGAGTCTGGCTGGACGTTCACTCTGAGACGAGAGGACGAGGAGGAGGAAGAAGACAGGGAGAGCACAGTGGGTAATAACAGGACAGTTTCTCAGCATTGTTACACCTTCTGAGAGGTGTGTGTGTGTCTGGAAGCCATAAAAGGAGGAATTGTTCTCAGCAGGGTTCCTGATTGTCCAGTGTTGGTTGGTGCTGTGGTGTTCAGGCTGGTCTCTAACATGTCCTGGTAGTTGAAGTTTGATGGAGCTGCAGGGACAGAGGAAAGAGCTCCGTCCGCAGACCTCAGACGGGGTTGCGGGTGTTGACAGCTTCAGATTATTTTGATCCTACAGTAAAGAACCCTGCAGGGTTCTGAAGCAGGTGGGTCAGAACAAGAAAACATGGTGGTCACTTTAGGGCTGAGTCATTTATTGTGTGTTTATCAGGAAGTTTTCATCCAAATGCCGGATTGAAAATTGCTGAAATTGAAATTATTCTCTCCTCAAGTTCATGTGCCTCTCCTTGCTTCCGTCTTTCATTAGGGTTCATGTAAGGTTTCCTCTGATAGCTCCTCCCCCTCCTTCCACCTCAGATTTAAGTCTTTTTCTTTACAGCATGACAAACCAGCTCCTCCTCAGCGCCACCTCTGGCTGAGCACTCCAGTCCGTCCATCTTACAGCATGGCAGTATCGTTCTACAGCGTTCACACCTTCCCTCTTCCTCCACATCGCTCCCTCCTAGGTCCCGACTATTGTTGGGTCGTGGGCAGCGTCCGGCAGCGCGGCGTCCTGGCAGTGGTACAGGAAGCAGTTGCCCCAACAGCTGTAGCAAATGAGGAAGAGGGCAGCCAGGAAAACCAAGGCACAGATGGTGCAGGGCTTCCTCTCCAGCAGGAAGCTGAGCAGGTAGAAGCCCATGAACATGGAATGGTTGAACCACAGAGCCGGGTTCAGTGGTTTAGGGATGAGCAGCACGGGGAGAAGCCACTGCAGGCAATACATAGTGTCTGATTGATGGGGGACGCTGGCAGAGGAAGCTACAGTTCACTCACTGGTTGTCTGAGGTTGTTGGAGGATGATGTGACAGGCTGATGGCGGGGAGGGAGGGGGTGGGTGGGGTCAGACAGCGGCCCTCAGCAGACAAGATGTGCAGGAGTCGTCTTATCCGATGAAGCTATGATGATGCAGGAACAGGTCAAAGATGTCAGGTGCTGCAGTCATCAGGTCATCCCTGGAGACGGCAGAGGAAGGAAAACGTCAGAACAGGACAAACTCAACTGATCCTGCAGAACCAGGTGTTACTGTTAAATGGACAGAAAAAGTTGAAAGATCATGTCACTATTTCCTAAAGCCCAGGATGTCATCAAACGATTAGTCCCATCAGTCCAAACCAATATAACAGAGAGAGAACAAGAGAATGCAGATGACTGACTTAAAAACTGGGTCTAAATTCAACAACTCCTTCAGCTGCATTTGGAGACGAACATTAGGGAGTTTCCTTTTCCTGGAAAACAGCAGCTCCAACAGCTGGAACCACCATGGACCAACATATCCCAAGATTCATTGGGTACCAGTAATGAAAACAATATGGCAGCAAAATGACAGGGTGAGCCTGAGGGGAAAACAATTGAATGTAAATGTTGTGTTTCAGTTAAAACTATGAAAAAAATTCTCTCTCCCTGTGTCTGAGTCAGATTGTGAACACTAACCAGGACAAACGTGTCTGTTATTCAATTTGCTCATTTCAGCTTCACCATAATCTCATTTTCAAGTCCTGGTGTGACTCTTACACTACAATGGTGCAGGATAAATACGGGTTTACAAAAATGGACAAAACCACAAATTGAATAATGGAGGAAGATAAGAAACAATCAGCAGATTTACATTCACACGCTCTCAGACAACAGCAGACTGAACACCCTGATTCAGAAGGTCAGCTCGGTCTGTGTGTCGCCATGGAGGAGGAGGATGGTGTCAAAACTCCTCTTCATCATCAGCATCATCTGAGCCACTCATGACACACCTACAGATAGTTTACTGTTCATCCCCTTGTGTCCATGCTTCATGTCTACCTTCTACATCATATCTTTACTCTTACCACATTCTCCTTCTGTGTGCTTATATAATTCATTATTTTGCTTTTTTACCTCCTCTTTCGTGAGAGTTGAGAAATTACAACAGAATCATTTCCCTGCATGGAGCATTTTAGTTTAGTTTTTTTTTTTTTCTTCTTTGCTTTCCGACCTGCTGGCTTGAAAAGAGAGGGCCAAGTTTCCAGGAGCTCTGTATTCACACTCAAATAAAAACCCTTTTTACAAGACAAAATAAAACATGGGGGTTTACCTCAGAACAGCCTCTGCTGCCGTGACTCACCTCCCTTTCAAGGTAAATTCACACCAAAACTAGACTGGTCTTTTTCTAGCAACATCCCTGGAGATTTAGCACAAGCTTCACATCAGTGTATAAAAATAGACGTAGCCTCAAACTGCATCTGTTTTCTTTAGAAAAAGAGCAGGTTGGAAACAGACGAGAGATGTAATGTACATCATTATTTCACATCCTTACAGTTGTGACTAATCCTGTCCCAGCCCATGTTAATGACACAAAGTTAACTCTTTACCAACTTCCTTATTGGGGGCCTGAAGCTGGAGGATTAGCAGCTCAGCTAATGGCAGTTAGCTGCCCCAGATATGAGACAATCTGTGCGAAAATAAAAACCAGTCCGACTCCTTGAGGTGAAAAGAGACGTCAGGAGCAGCCGGTTCCAACAAGAACACCGGCTGCAGCTGGTTGAAGGACAAAAGCAGAGCTGCTGTCAGGGACAGCTGCCCCACTTTGGTCATCACGCTGTTGCCACCAGCTGGACCCTGCAGTTCTGGTGGGACCTCCAGGAAACACGAACCCATTAATCCGCGGCTGGAGCTCAGCGTTAGCTCACATGAACCAAACCCCGTTCAAAAACACACCGATTTAAGGGGAGCCGACTGGGAAGTGAAATCAAACCCACTCCAGCTCATCACGCTGCCTAATGTCAGAGCCCAGAAGGAGGCTGGATGTTTAGATACACAACAGGAACACAAACTGGGCTTCCAGTCATTTATAGTACCTGTCAATTGTCTTTTACATTGATTGCGGTGGGCGGTAACTTTAGCTAGCAGCGTGAGCTAGCTGTTAACCCGGAGCTTTGTGGAGAATGTTTTGGGTCGATGCTTCCGCTCTGTTTGTGAGCAAAACATGATATATATATATATATATATTTTATTTTATTTTTTTGTTTTAAATCTAACCAAGTTTCTACAAATCATGCCAGGGAAGCTTCAAATAGGCCCAAGAACGAACTGAACGGAGCTCAGAATCAGTGCTTTGTCCAGCACGGACCGGAGGCTAACTAGCTGGCTAGTTTACAGAGGAACAACAAAATTCTTCACATATATTTCGGAGCACCGTCCTGAATGGCAGCTAGTTAGCGCCCCAAATGAGACAGCGTTAGTCGGACTGTGTGTTGGAAATGAACATTTAAACAGATGAGGACCGACCTGACTTCCTTCGGGCTCATTCTACCTCCTCTGGACTCACAGCTGACTGCGCACGTAGCGGCTAACCAGCAACCAGCTAGCAGGCATTTACGGTAGCTCGGAGGACCCCTGCTAACCGGGGGCTTTAGGAGGCCGCGGCCCGCCTGAACTAAATTATCTTCCCCTCTGTTCGAGTCCCGCTGCTGCTGCCGCTGCCCGCTTTTCCACAGGGACCGGCCCAAACACCAGTACCGAGACTGTGATATGTGTAAATACAATCCATAAACAACATGCTTGATTTTTGAGTTTAACTAATTATTCCATTTATCTGTTATTATTTCAACAAAAATGTCTAACTGAAAAGTTTTCATGTCTGATTAATTGTGTCAGTCGGTTTTTATGCAAAAATGCCAAAAGCTCTCTGATTTCAGCTTTTAAATAGGAATATCTGCTCATTGTCTCTTTTACAGTATCAGACTGGAGTTTGCTGTTTGTGGTCTTTTTTCTGATAATGGAATAAACATATTTAATGTGACTAGAGGAGAGTTTGTCCACCAACGAATCTGTTGTGTGTCTGTAAATGATGATTTGTGAAAGGACAGTAGACATACTGGACTGTTCTCACTGAGCTGCCTCTAATGAGTTTATGAGTCCTCATTCATCACTGATGCAGCAGATTTTCATCATTTCCTATAATTTCAGATGTGTTATCAGTATCCCTGCTGACTCATCAGAGAAAGTGCAACAGTGACTTGCACAAATTTTAGTTTGAATACATGTAACTGCACTCATGTCAAACTGTAAGGTTCTTTTTCTTCGACATGGCAAACTGCACTAAAGCCATCCAGGACGAATGAACGAAGATGAACCATTTATTCACATTTATTTAAATTAAAAGAACAAACACTGAATCCAACAAAAGCAAAAAGAAGAACACAGCCAAGTCAGCAATCCAGAACAGTTGAACTAGAAAAGGAAATGACATAAAACCACATTTTCTCTAAACTTTATTTCTTACACTTAAATTGTTACGCTAAAAGCAAAAAAGTGAAACAACATCAAATAAAAATGCATACAAATAGACGATAAAAAACGATCATTAAAGTTAACAGAAAAAAAACTAACTGAAGTAAATCAATAAAAACTCAATAAAACATTGGACTGAAACATCACGAAGAAATTAACCTGTTTTCTTTCCACAAATGAAATGTCATTTGTTTTTGTTTTTTTGCTACAGCTGAATAGTCATTGGCTGACACCAGCATCGCTAACAAATGCAAACAAACACAAGCCTGCGATCTGATTCTGAAAAGAAAAATCATCTGGAGACTAATTTAAAGGATCAATGTCTGTTCAGCGTCCAAAAATATCCAAAGAGATAAAATTCAACTCCAACTTTCTTTCAGGAAAAAAGAGAAAGCTGTTTTGTTCTATTGATGCTCGCTGCTGTGCTGAAAGCTTCATGCTCTTCTTCTTCTTCCAGCGGAGGACGAGAAGCCTCTCCTGCTTTTGTCTTGTGCTTCCAGAAAAAAAACACCAGTCACTGAACGTCTTCAGGAAGGACGGTTCTGCCCCCCAATCTGTCCTGAATGCTCCATAAATCCTGCTTAGCTCACAAAGTGCATATCAATCAGCCCAGTTTACAGTGAAGCCATATACAGTTTCATTACATCGAGAAAAGAGTAACAGAGCTGAAACAGCATCTTGATGAAATGGGTGACACTGATGACTGCAGGGATGGAAATGGCGTCCTGGTCTTGTAAAGTCCATCTTTTGATCACATTCACCTCAGTTTGGACTTGACTGTTGGTTCATCAGTGGGAATATTGGTGTGTTCAGGAGCCACATCCTTCAGAGGCTGCATTTAAAAACTGAAACGCCTTCAAATGCAGTCGACAGTCGTGCCTCCATGCTCATCTGGGGGATCATTTGTGGCCCAATCTATCCCAAGATTCATTGCAGAATGGAAATAAAAATAATATGGCAGCAGAAACACACATAGAGAAGTTAAGTAGGGTAAACATCAGGGTGCTGACGGAACAACATGGGACTGAAAAGCTTTACTTCGGGTGGGAACAGTAAAGAACAGCTGGGACACAGAAGGAAATGAGCCAGATCGTCAGTCTGTGTGATGATAGTGACTCGGACAGTAACGCAGAGACTCCACATGAAACATAACCACTTAAAAACCACCTTCATCCAGACTGAGCTGTAACGTTAATGACTCCATAATGAACACCGCAACTCAGACGTGGTTTTAAACACTCACTTGATTGTTGTGATGTGATCTCAGAGGTCATGACCTTCGTATGCATCATGGACGTGGCTGAGACTCGAACGTGACCACAGTAACAGATGTGGCAGGCAGAACTGCAACATTTAACACTTTAACACTGAAAACTTGGGGCTCGACTTGGACTCAGTCTTCAGTATCTTGACTTTAACACTGTGATTAGCTTTGCTTTCATGCGTTTGGCCTAAAAATTGTCGCCCACGTGTCATCGCCTCAAGATTCAGCCAGGAGCATAAAGCAGCCATTCCAACACCAGCGGAAAAAAAAGCATATTAGGCAAACAGCACGTAAGTATATTGATCACATGACTTGTTGTAGATTTGCGGCAAACAGCCTCAGCAGGTACAACCATTCCTATAAGCAAAATAGAGATATTTCAATCACTTTATGTAATACATTTAACATGATGCAGCATTTTAACAACGATAGTCACGATTTCCAAAAGGATTTCATAAAGTGCCAAAACTTGCTACAGGCCAAGCTTCCTGTTGGAAAGATGAGGAGGAGTCATTGGGGTAAAAACCACTGACCACCAGGATTCTTTTAGGCTCCTGCTCCAGTCAGGACCAAAATCTGCTTCACTGCTTTACATTCAAGCTTTTAATGTGGAACAAAAGCTGCTTTATGTTTTGATTTGTCTCATATTCGAATTGTCTTGTTTAGCCACGTTGCTAAAAGCTAAAAGCATAAGGCACGCTAACAGGTGTGTTTATGGAGTGACATTTTCTGGGCATTGATAAAATGGGTGACACATTAGCAGTAAATCTATTGTCTTCTCATGGATTCACGTATATGATGTTTACCCTGCCATCTAAAATGATAGCAGTGACTCCTCCCCCTCCTCAACCCCAGCTCGACTCTGATTGGACAATGCATCTGTCACTCAGGTGTAACCTCTTCCCATCTCCTGAAAACATTCTGCCATCTTCTCCTTCGTCCACTTAACCTCCATCAGATGCCCATCACCCGTGACCTTTCACCTCTTCGTCCATCAGAGATGTGTGTCCTGCTCCTCTTCCTCCTCTTCAGTCGCAGCTTGATTCACAAACACCTGAAAAGACAAAATGAGACGAGGCCTTACACTGTTACTGAGAACGCACACACAGACACACACACATCCACTCAGATCATCCTATCACCTGCCAGCGACTGCCGTCCTCCCTGCCCCCCTCTCCTCCGCCCCCGGCCAGCCCGTTGGTGCTCGGCTTCTTCTCCTGCATTTCGGGTTGGGGGTCGTTGGTCACGTCCAGCATGGGGTTGTCGTGGCAACCGTTTTCCACGAAGTGAAGCTCCTCGGCACGAAACTGCAAGGCGAAGTAAAAACAATCCCCTTTTATTAGACGACAGAAGTTACAGCCCAGTTCTCTTTTAGCTCTATGTTTGGCCTCCTCCGGCTCCACCACAGGTCAGCCAGGTCAGACAGCACACACAGGGCAATGAGTGTGACTCCTAACAGATAACAGCTCACTGCTGATTGGCTGATAAAACTTTGGAGGTATTTATCGATCACCCATTAACCTCCACATCAGAACAGCAGCTTCTCTTCCTGTGGAAAGATGCTGAAGCATAAACTTCCTCTGACAGCTGATCCATCAGTCGATGTAGAGAGCTAAAAGGAGTAAAGCTCTATATTGTGCAGTCCTTCGAAACCACCTGCCCCCACCAGTCTGACTGACTGCAGTCCAGTACAACGAAAAGTGTGTCCTGATTCATGAGCAATAATTAAATGACAACAGATGCATCGAATCAAATCTTTAAGATCAGAGTCATCTGATCCAGCTCACTCTGCTCGGAGATCACATTTAAATTCATATTTATTCTTTTCAGACGAACCGGACTGGAGCTCAGTGACTTTTGGTTTGTTCCTGAAGTTAGGTCATGTTTTTTAGAGACGCGTCGTCACCAACCGTGGTCTTGGTCGCAGGCAGCCGTCTCTGCCAGCAGATGTAGATGAATCCAGATGTGATGATGACCATGCACACGGAGCCGATGATCACCAGGACCACAAACAGCTTCCCGTAGTCGCTGCGTGTTTGACTGGGCCGAGACTGACAGCTGCTGGCTGCGCTGTAGTTCTGGATACCGACCTGAGGTGGCGCACAAACACACACACATCACATTTCCTCATGACATCATTAAGACCAATTAGACCTCAGATCATCAGCTGGTTCAACCTTTTTCTCTTAGTATGAACCTAGTTTTTATACGTTTTTGTATTTCCAGTTGATGCTGTTGTTCATTTTTTATTTATGTGTCTGTGTGTGTTTGTCTTTTGTGTCTTTGTTCAATAAAACCAAATATTTGTGATTATTATGGAAAGCTTATATCAGAGAAGAGGAGAAAGCGGCTGTGACCTTATTCAGACTCTTCCTGATCTGTCCCAGCATCATCAGCACCTCCTTGGTCGTGATCACGCCTGCAAGACACAACAGAGGGCGGCAATTTACACACTTACACCTGAAATCCACCCAGAGTTTTACTGTGAGAGAGCGTGTGTGTGTTCACCCTGTTCAGAAGCCACGTTCATCAGCAGCTGGTGTTGCTGGTGTGTCGGCTTGCTGAGGTAGAGTACCCATGATCCCTCAGGGCTGTTCATTCTGCGAGCAAATACTTCTTCCATGATCTTCAGCAAGCGAACGCCATGATTGACACGAAACTCTTCCTGTGTTCACACACACAGTTAAGAAAGCTCCAGTCTGTTAAAGGACCGAGGACTCGCTGTCTTGCCCCACTGGATGCTCAGTGAGCAGCTGTTAACGCAGCCCTTTTCATTTCTTTGTACTTACACAGTTGAAGTTGTGCATCAGGTTGAGGACGATGTATCCTCGTCCGGTCAGTTCGCTCCAGTCGACACACACCACCTGAGAGAAGACAGCTGTAACTACGGTGGGACTGTGAGGAGGACGTCTGTCCTCTCAGCTCTTACTGTACCTGCTGCGCCTGCAGCAGCTCGTCAACATCGCTGGCCGGTGGGACCGCCCCTGTCACCCCGCGGCCGCTGCCGACCTTTGACCTGTGAGCCGGCAGGGGTGAGGTCTTCTCCAGCCCATCCCAGGTGAAGCTGGTCGGGGGGGGCTCTGTGGTGAGAGGGACGACGTGTCTTGTCCTCTGTCCCTCCGTCTCTGCAGCAGGAGAATCTGTTTACAGTGACGTGATTCATCTGAGCGTGACGCCAACCGTTCCCATCGCCGCCAACTCACCTTTCAGTTTGTGTTGCGCGTCGTTTCCCTCCACGCTGGGCTGCAGAGGCTCTCTGCTGGGAGCCATGCCGATCTCTGGGACGGTCGGGTTCTGGCTGAATTCACCTGGGTGGGCTAGTCCAGCGTCCTCCTCCTCCTCCTCCCTCCGGCGACCTTCATCCTCTGTCTCATCTGCAGTGACACACAACAAGGTCAAACTTGACAAAAGCTAAAGTTAACAAAATGCACCAAAAACACCAACAAGCCCCAGACTTGTGAATTTAAAATACCTTTGGTGTAACTTCCCAGCAGCCCAAAGTCGGTGCCGGTGTCGGTCTCCGCGGTGGCGGTCCCTGCGGCGTCGCCTCCATCCGCAGCAGAAGAAGTTGTTCTGACCGTCATGATGGAGGAGTGAAGGAGTCCGTATCCGCTGGACTGAGCGTCTTCCTCCGCCTCAGCCTCCAACAGCTCTCTCTCTGTGGGCCCCACCTGAACGACAGGTAATCAGGTCACATCCAAATCCATCCCATAATAACTCCGCTTCACCTTCAAACACAGTAAAAGCTTTATGCATTTCTATGGAGCTGCAGGTGAAAAGGAGGCACGTCACTAAACAGGATATTTTTGTGTTTTTGTGTTTGTCTGTAGCAGGAATGATGAGAAATGTTCAGACTGAAACTTCAGTCCGGATGAAATCTGATTCATTATAATCCAATTACAGTCCAACTGCAGCTGACTGTGTTCCTGCTCGTTACTCTTTTCTTCAGTAATTTTTTGATTTTTGTGTGAGGAAGTTTCTGACGCTGCTGGACAATCTGAATATCAGAAGACGGACAGTTCAGAGTCTCCTGTTCTCAGTTTACAGCCGGAAGAACAGAAGTGTTATTTTGGTTATATCTGAGGATTAAAAAAACATTCTGGACAAACTGATTTCTGAGTCAGATGAAGCGCTCCGTCCTCACCTCCAGGACGGGAGGAGCACGACGCTCCTGCAGCCCAGAGTCAGGCACCTCGGCCGGGGGGGGTGTACTGCCGCGCTGCTCAGAGCTGGAGGGGTGAAAAAACGGGCTGTAACCTGTGAGACACAAAGACACACATCAGAAACACATCTGTGTGATGGCTCTGTCAGGAAAATCATTGCCACTAACCAATCAGAGCGTCCAGATCCGGCGTAGTGCGATTGGCCTCCAAGGCGTCTGGATCGTCCCTCCCTCCCTTCCTCTCCTCCTCCTCCTCGTCTCCTCCTCTCCTCTCTCTGTCCTCCATGTCTGTCCCATAGAAGCCTGAGGCCTCCTGGGAGGCATCGCCAGCTCCTGGCCTATTAAAGAGCTCCGTCTCCGGGTCGCTGACGTATCGGGCGGAGTCCTGGGGAGTCACCAGATGAACCATACGCTGAAATCAGAGAGATGATTGGACAGACTGAGATAGTTGGACTGACTAAAACAATTGGACAGACTGAGACGATTGGACAGACTGAGACAATTGGACAGACTGAGATAGTTGGACAAACTGAGACGATTGGACAGACTGAGACAATTGGACAGACTGAGATAGTTGGACAAACTGAGACGATTAGACAGACTGAGACGATTGGACAGACTGAGATAGTTGGACAGACTGAGACGACTGGACAGACTGAGATAGTTGGACAGACTGAGACGATTAGACAGACTGAGACGATTGGACAGACTGAGACGATTGGACAGACTAAAACAATTGGACAGACTGAGACGATTGGACAGACTGAGACAATTGGACAGACTGAGATAGTTGGACAGACTGAGACGATTGGACAGACTGAGATAGTTGGACAGACTGAGATGATTGGACAGACTGAGATAGTTGGACAGACTGAAACGATTGGACAGACTGAGATGATTGGACAGACTGAGATAGTTGGACAGACTGAGACGATTGGACAGACTGAGACGATTGGACAGACTGAGATAGTTGGACAGACTGAGACGATTGGACAGACTGAGATAGTTGGACAGACTAAAACGACTGGACAGACTGAGACGATTGGACAGACTGAGATAGTTGGACAGACTGAGACGACTGGACAGACTGAGACGATTGGACAAACTGAGACGATTGGACAGACTGAGATAGTTGGACAGACTGAGACGATTGGACAGACTGAGACGATTGGACAGACTGAGATAGTTGGACAGACTGAGACGATTGGACAGACTGAGACGATTGGACAGACTGAGACGACTGGACAGACTGAGACGATTGGACAGACTGAGATAGTTGGACAGACTGAGATAGCTGGACAGACTGAGATAGTTGGACAGACTGAGACGATTGGACGGACTGAGATAGCTGGACAGACTGAGACGACTGGACAGACTGAGACGATTGGACAGACTGAGACGATTGGACAGACTGAGACGATTGGACAGACTGAGATAGTTGGACAGACTGAGACGATTGGACAGACTGAGATAGTTGGACAGACTGAAACGATTGGACAGACTGAGATAGTTGGACAGACTGAGACGATTGGACGGACTGAGATAGCTGGACAGACTGAGACGACTGGACAGACTGAGACGATTGGACAGACTGAGACGATTGGACAGACTGAGATAGTTGGACAGACTGAGACGATTGGACAGACTGAGATAGTTGGACAGACTGAGACGATTGGACAGACTGAGACGATTGGACAGACTGAGATAGTTGGACAGACTGAGACGATTGGACAGACTGAGACGACTGGACAGACTGAGACGATTGGACAGACTGAGACGACGACGAGCACACTCTAAATTCCAACACTGATTTACTGACGTGTCGGGAATATCCTTCTATGACTGTTCGATTTCTACGGATGGTTTCTCCTTCGTCATGCTCTGATGTGGCGAACATCTCTGCTCGTTCACTTTACCGCCTTTAAACTGACCCTCACCTCCATCTCCTCCTCCACATCCAGGTTTTGGTCAGCGGCGGCGGCGGTCCTGGGTCTGTCCTGACTGACGGGGGACGGCGGGTTTGACTGAGAGGCGTTGGTCTGGGCCTGGGAACGGGAGAGAACCTCGGGCCGGCCCATGTCGTGCACCAGGTGCGGCTGGGCTCGCACCAACTCGTGGACCGAGCTGCGCTTGGTCCTGACTGATTCCTGGATAAAGTGAGGCAGGGCTGGGCTTCCTTCCTGGAACTGACGCTCAGCAGCAGGACGGACAGGAATCACCCGCTGAGACAAAGCCAGTCTGGAGGCGTCACAGCTGGCAACAAGAGCTGCAGGAGGGAGAGCAGAAACACTCGACTGTCAACGTGAAACCTCCAGAGACTGAATGAATGAAACAAAAACGTTTGTTACCAATAAACCAACAACAACAACAAAAACAGGGAAACACACTGCAGCTCGGTTCGTCTGGTCTGAAGACAGAAGTCTGTCTGCCTTCAACAGTTGAGTCATTCGTTTCCTGGTAAAACTCTGACGTCTCCACAGCTGCAGCAGTCTCACAGCCGTCTGTCAAACTCACTCCTTCATTCATTAATTCACTCCTTCATTCATTAATTCACTCCTTCATTCATTAATTCACTCATTCATTCATTAATTCACTCCTTCATTCATTAATTCACTCACTCACTCACTCACTCACTCACTCACTCACTCACTCACTCACTCATTCACTCACTCACTCACTCATTCACTCACTCACTCACTCACTCATTCACTCACTCACTCACTCACTCACTCACTCACTCACAGCTGCATTCACATTTCTTCATGCAGACCTCATAAAGCCTAAGAAAACATTTACTGATGCTTTGTATATCAATGTTTTTTCCCCAACCTGGCAACCAAACGTTGTAATGAGACGTTTTTCATGTCTGACTTCATGTTAAATTTTATAACTATCCAAATGTTTTATGAAGAAATCATAATCCTGCCGACTCTTCTGCAGCCGTCTCTGAATATTTTGGTCATGCTGTGTGAACGTAGATGGGAAAAATGTGAGCATGACATCAATCTTTTTTTTTTATTCATAATATTCATGCTCTTCTGGCTGTTAAAAAAACACAATATCCCATAATCCCTCCAGATTTGCTGAACATCACGTAGGACGTAACAGAAGGAGGATGACTGGACGCCGTTGGCCCGTATCCCATGGTGCACTCTGTCTGGGCCCACAGATGGCTGTCTGACCTCAGAGCTGACTGAGCAGATTATCTGATCAGACCCAATAAGCCTGAAACACGAGAGCCTGTTTCAGTTTCTGTCCTCTGAACCCCAAAACCTTCGCTGCTAAACAAGTCCAGCACCTTCTCCTGCCCAGAACCGGGTCAAGTCTGAGGAGTCACAATGAGCCAACAAAAAAAAAGCCCAAAACAAACAGAGCTGCAGAAACAGGCCAGAGTCCAGATCAGGTCCGTCCACATCCTCCTCCTAATTTGGCTTCTTCTGGTTTCAAAAACCAAAATGGCTGAAAGAAAAATATCAAACTGGAAGCTTCAAAATGGCGGCTCACAAAGAGCGAAGCTCGAATAGTTCAAAAAACTAAAGATAGAAAAACACAGAAAGTCAAGAGCTTTAATTAAAGTCATGAGCTGATTAAATCACAACATGACGATCTGCTGGGACAGAAAGTTCACCTTTAAAAAGAACGCACTGTCGAAAAAACCAGCAGCATCAAACGTCCTCTCTGTGGAGGACCGGCCGAGCCAGCAGAACTGAAGGAGGACAGATACAGGAGGAGGACAGATACAGGAGGACAGATAAAGGAGGACAGATACAGGAGGACAGATACAGGAGGAGGACAGATACAGGAGGACAGATAAAGGAGGACAAGGTACAGGAGGACAAGGTACAGGAGGAGGACAGATACAGGAGGACAGATACAGGAGGACAGATACAGGAGGAGGACAGATACAGGAGGACAGATAAAGGAGGACAAGGTACAGGAGGACAGGTACAGGAGGACAGATACAGGAGGACAGATAAAGGAGGACAAGGTACAGGAGGACAGGTACAGGAGGACAGATACAGGAGGACAGATACAGGAGGACAGGTACAGGAGGAGGACAGATACAGGAGGACAAGGTACAGGAGGAGGACAGATACAGGAGGACAGATACAGGAGGACAGATACAGGAGGAGGACAGATAACGGAGGAGGACAGATACAGGAGGACAGATAAAGGAGGACAGATACAGGAGGAGGACAGATAAAGGAGGACAGATACAGGAGGACAGATACAGGAGGACAGATAAAGGAGGACAGATACAGGAGGACAGATACAGGAGGAGGACAGATACAGGAGGACAGATACAGGAGGACAAGGTACAGGAGGACAGATACAGGAGGAGGACAGATACAGGAGGACAAGGTACAGGAGGAGGACAGATACAGGAGGACAGATACAGGAGGACAAGGTACAGGAGGACAGATACAGGAGGAGGACAGATACAGGAGGAGGACAGATACAGGAGGACAGATACAGGAGGACAAGGTACAGGAGGACAGATAAAGGAGGACAGATACAGGAGGACAGATACAGGAGGAGGACAGATACAGGAGGACAGATACAGGAGGAGGACAGATACAGGAGGACAGATACAGGAGGACAGATACAGGAGGACAGATACAGGAGGAGGACAGATACAGGAGGACAGATACAAGAGGACAGATACAGGAGGACAGATACAGGAGGAGGACAGATACAGGAGGACAGATACAGGAGGACAGATACAGGAGGACAGATACAGGAGGACAGATAAAGGAGGACAGATACAGGAGGACAGATACAGGAGGAGGACAGATACAGGAGGACAGATACAGGAGGACAAGGTACAGGAGGACAGATACAGGAGGAGGACAGATACAGGAGGACAGATACAGGAGGACAGATAGAGGAGGACAAGGTACAGGAGGACAGATAGAGGAGGACAAGGTACAGGAGGACAGATAAAGGAGGACAGATACAGGAGGACAGATAAAGGAGGACACATACAGGAGGAGGACAGATACAGGAGGACAGATACAGGAGGACAAGGTACAGGAGGACAGGTACAGGAGGACAGGTACAGGAGGACAGATACAGGAGGACAAGGTACAGGAGGACAGATAGAGAAGGACAGATACAGGAGGACAGATAGAGGAGGAGGACAGATACAGGAGGACAAGGTACAGGAGGACAGATAGAGGAGGACAGATACAGGAGGACAGATAGAGGAGGAGGACAGATACAGGAGGAGGACAGATAAAGGAGGACAAGGTACAGGAGGACAGATAGAGGAGGACAGATACAGGAGGACAGATAGAGGAGGAGGACAGATACAGGAGGAGGACAGATAAAGGAGGACAAGGTACAGGAGGACAGATACAGGAGGACAGATACAGGAGGACAGATACCAGATACAGGAGGACAGATACAGGAGGACAGATACAGAAGGAGGACAGATAGAGGAGGACAAGGTACAGGAGGACAGATACAGGAGGACAGATACCAGATACAGGAGGACAGATACAGGAGGACAGATACAGAAGGAGGACAGATACAGGAGGACAGATACAGGAGGACAGATAGAGGAGGACAAGGAACAGTAGGACAGATACAGGAGGAGGACAGATACAGGAGGAGGACAGATACAGGAGGACAGATACCAGATACAGGAGGACAGATACAGGAGGACAGATACAGAAGGAGGACAGATAGAGGAGGACAGATACAGGAGGACAGATACAGGAGGACAGATACCAGATACAGGAGGACAGATACAGGAGGACAGATACCAGATACAGGAGGACAGATACAGGAGGACAGATAGAGGAGGACAAGGAACAGTAGGACAGATACAGGAGGAGGACAGATAAAGGAGGACAAGGTACAGGAGGACAGATACAGAAGGAGGACAGATAGAGGAGGACAAGGTACAGGAGGACAGATACCGGAGGACAGATACAGGAGGACAGATACAGGAGGACAGATACCGGAGGACAGATACAGGAGGACAGATACAGGAGGACAAGGTACAGGAGGACAGATACAGGAGGACAGATACAGGAGGAGGACAGATACAGGAGGAGGACAGATACAGGAGGACAGATACAGGAGGAGGACAGATACAGGAGGAGGACAGATACAGGAGGACAGATACAGGAGGACAGATACAGGAGGACAGGAGGACTGCGGGGCGTCAGCCTGCCATGACATCACACATCAGTTTGAGAGCCGCCATTTTGAAGCTCCAGTCTGAAGTTTAGTCATCAACCATTTTAGATTTCTTTACCGGCAGAAACCCGATTTAAAGGAGAAGGTGAATCTGACCTGCTCTGCTCCTGATTGGATGGTTCAGTCTGTCAGTAGCAGTCGGGTTAGGGTTAGGGTTAGCTGTAGCCCCGCCCCCCAGCCCCTCCCCTTTCCCTCTAAATGAACATCATGTCGTATTTCATGTTGAGACCAGAAACTCATCAGGGAGGAGGAGGGACATTTTCCCATAGACTTCAGTACAGTCTGACCGCCCTCACAGGCCCCTGATGTTCATGAATGGCTGCAGGTTCAGGTTTCTGTCTGCAGCCAGCCGGACGGACGGAGCTGCTGCTGTGGGGGGTGCCCTCCAAAGGTCATCACACCACAACGAACCTCAGAGCAGACCCACAAAAACCCACACAATGTGTGCAGAGAGGAGGGGGTCCATTTTTATCGGTCAGAGGTGAAAGCAGCTGAAGGAAAAACCACATTCTGGGTTTCAAACATTTTTGTGATGGCTCATCAAACATGTGAAACAGATTAACCTTCTAATGGAAACTTCCCCTCTGATAGAGAGCAGAAATAAAAACTGACAGCAACGTTAGCTGCATTTCTGAGTCATTAACAAACATCCTGCTTCTCGTTGTTTTACGTGAATATTTGGACAGATGTTGAATGTTTTCGACGTCTCGTCTGCTCATTAAAATAAAGTTGACATTTAGAAAATCACTGAAAATCCTCAGTTTCATTTCACAGTAAAATCTGATGGTTCAGCTTCTTTTCCTCATTTTGGGTACAATATGTTCTTCATGCTTTAACACCCCAGATCAGCTTAGGCTGGGACCCTAAATCCACCAAATCCCCCTCATGCTGCAGGAAGGTCGTCCCTGTTTTATCTTTAAAACATCAAATACGTCCTCATGAACGAGGAGTCTGCAGACGCAGACAGACTCACAAAAACACACCAGAACAACACAACTTCAGAGGCACTAACGCACTCAACCATTGTGCAGCTGTTGGGATGAATTATTTTTATTATATCTATAAAAAAAGACAGCAAACAGAAAAAAAACAACTTTAACAGCAAATCTTCTGACATGTAAATAAAAAAACTCAATGCTGCTCTGATTTGATAACTGACCGTCCTGTTTCTGTCATTTGAAGGTTTGTTGTTTTTCTGTTGTATTGTAATGTTTGTTGTTTGTTTCAGATTTTTTTGAACAGTTGATCTGAAACAAGGAAGTTTTTTAAGGTTGTACAAGTCTGAACCATCGAAGAGCCGATTTTAATGACAATGCAGAAAAACGCTGTGATGATGGAGGAAAATTATTTTAGATGCCTGGCAGTGTGTGTGTGTGTGTGTGTGTGTGTGTGTGTGTGTCAGACACCGCAGTGTGTGTTCCTCCCACACGGTGCCTGTCTGTGAATCCACTTTCAGAATTTAACCTGAACGCTTCATGAAAAAGGAAAAAGCAGGTCCCTGAATGCAGCGCTGGTTCCACCCTGATTCACAACATCACTGTTCACAAACACAACACGAACACAACATCACTGCTGCTGCAGCACTGGACTCAGTGGGGACTCGAACACTCATCTGACCGTCCTGTTTTCGAACTCTTTCATTTCTCTGGACTGGATTTTCTAAAAAGAAAAACACGAAACCAAGCCAAACGAAGCCCCTGTGCTCTTATTTTGAAATGTGTGTGTGTGTTTGTGTTGAGCTGAAATGAACACACTCACCGATCAGACTGATGTGGATCAGAACCGGCATGTCTGCTGCAGTGTTCGGTGTCCGTCCTCCTGGATCTGGATCTGGGTCTGTCGGGTTTCTGGATGTGGAGCCGGATCCTGATCAGGGAGACCCGGAGCTCATGGCCGCCTGTCGGGGCTGCTGTCTGCAGTGTCCTGGTCCTGGTCCCGGTCCTGGTCCTGGTACCGGTCCGGGTCTCTGATGCTGCTGCAGCAGACCTGAAATAACCGCCAGCTGCCGTCGTTCCGCATCAGACCACCAGAGGGCGCACCGAACCGGAGCTACGTTCAGGGGCTGCTCGGACATTATAACACCACAAAAAAAAAAAAAAAAAAAAAAAAAAAAAAAAAAAAAATCCAAAGAAAATAAAGTAAACAAACCCAAAACCCGAAGGCCTTCTGCATGATTAAAAACTGTTAAATATGTTAAAACCATTAAAGTTTGATCAGTTTATTTTGAGCTTTTCATTAATTTGGTCAAAATTGGAGAATATAAAAGCTAATTTAATACTTTAAGTTTACATGTATAAATTCAAAACTTTTCTTAAAACACCAGAGGGAATTTTTACCCTTTTAGGACCACATTAAGATTTTGTTTTTCTTCATCTTTAAACTTTCTTCCGGAATGTTTATAAATTGAAGATGGCCGACGGTGTGATTGTTAACAGATCACTTCAGTGTTTTAAGGTTCATCATCTGGAGACTGTGATGAGGCATTCAGGTGGATAAAATTAAATCAGTTTATGAGCCAAAGTGCGCAAACAGACAAACAGGCTGTTTAACAAATACAAGTTTAATATCAAAACAGATCAACAATCCAACATCAAGCCAACACAACAGTAGAAACATCAAATGGGTTTTTGTTTTTTTGCTTTACCACATTTTAACATTTTCTTCCATCACTTCTGGCGCCGACACAAACATGTACATCTATTTACAATCAGCCTCATCTGAGCGACGACTGACGACACCGCAGTGATGACATCAAGTATAAACAGGAAGTGACGCTGACTTTGTGAATCTACAAAATAAACCTCTGGAAACATCAGCAGAGCCGCCGCAGACCAGCACCATCAGTCGGCCGCCGACCTTCTGCTACTGATGAAGATCAAATTCACATCCAGATCAGTTTAGACCTGAAAAGTTCATGAAGTTTTACTACGGGGGAGGAGGAAGAGGACGAGGACGTGTGGCGGGGGAGGGCAGGTCCTAGAACTGCTGCAGGATCAGCTTCTTCTTGCCGTCATGGCTGAACTTGTTGGAGCGGAAAAGGTCGCTGTCATAGAACGCCGTTAGGTTGTGGATGTTGATCTGTCGCGCCTGCAGGAGGAAGAGGAGGAAACAAGATGAAGATGATTAGAAAAAGTCAGTGCGTTTCCCTTGAACGCTCCGCAGAAACAAGAACACGGCGAGGCCTCGTCACCTTGTCCTGCAGGTCTTTCTCCGCGACCTCGATGGAGTCGTTCTGAACGCCGTAGCGGTTCCTCTGATAGGCCACCTGCTCAGCCACCAGCTGTTTGAGGATGAAGAGCAGCAGCTCATTGTTGTCTCTGCGGAAGGCGAGATATCGAGCGAAGGTCTGGAGACAGACACAAAAACAACTTCATGAACATCAGCGCAGCAAAAACCAGCGAGCTTCACCTGCTCTCGCTAGGAGGCAGAAAATCAAACCAAAGGTCTTCATCATGTGGAGTTGATTGGGGGGGAAAAAAAAAAAAAAAATCAGCTCCAAATATCTGTCAACACAAACTCAGAAACATATAGGACTGATCCAGAGACTCTGATTGGCCGTGAGGTCACCCACTTGAGCCAATAGGAGCGTCCAATAGAGACCTGACTATTAAAAATAGACAAACCTTCCTCATGCTCCTCATCACGCTGAACTTCTGCGTGTCGATGAAGCTCTCCAACATGACCCTGATGGCCATGTTGACGTCGTCCTCCAGCACGTAGTCCCTCAGATGCATCTTGGCGTGAGCCTCGGCCATGCGGATCATGGACTCGATGTGGCGGACTGTGATGGGGATGCTGCCTGTGGCCTGAGAGCGACATCGGACCGACATTGAAAAGCTGCAGAAAACAACTGGAGGATGTCTGAACACGTTTCACTTTGGAGGACTCACCATGGACTCCTTACGGAGGTCGCTGTAGATGCGAGCCACCTTGTCTTGATCCATCTGGTTCAGTTTGGGATGAATCTGCACATAAAGAATAAAAATCTATCTTCAAATATCAATAAACCTGATCCAGCGTAATTTTTCCACTCAGAAGCTTCTCAGCTCATCAACTAAAGTAGACTTCAGCCTCTAAACTGAAAAAGTTGTTTTCTATCATGAAGAAGGTTCAACAGCAGGTTTCTGATATTTAATGCGATGCTGGTGAGACAGGAAGTGTCTCAGGGCGTGTTCGTACCCGCTCCTTGGCGTAGATGATGTACTTTCTGAGCAGCTCCTGGGGAATCGGCGGCACGTCGGATGAGTTGGGCAGGACAACCTCTTCCAAGGCCACGCCCCCTTCCCTGTGGCTGGGGTGGTGTTTGATGTGGGAGCTGACCACGAAACGCGCCAACATCTCGTCCTGGTCGGCAGGAAAAAAGAGCCAATCAACAAAAGGAAATAAGTTTGATATCCATTTAACTTTATTAAACTCAACCTCAAATCTTCTGTTGAAAAGATTAAAAAATAAATAGGATTTATCTGGTGTGGGGCTGAAATTTAATTATGAGTCAGTTTGTTTCATGGCAGTAAATATGTTTTCACTTTTTCACACTCTGATGAGAAATATGAAGTACGTATAAAAAAAAAAAAAAAATCATCTCATTAATGTGTTCAACTTTTCTTTGGTTATTCTGCTTTTGTCAGTAAAAGAAGGAAACATTCAGAGTGTTTTAGTTAGTTCAGAGAACAGAGTCCGAACTGATCAGACAGAATCAGATGATTTGAATGAGGAGTGTGTGTGGTTGTGTACCTGCACGGGGTCGATGGTGTCTCTGACAACACACAACACGTCAAAACGCGACACGATTGGCTCAGTCAAGTCGACGTTCTCAGCGAAGGTGAGGGAGGGATCATACCTTCCACCTGCAGAAGAAGTTCACCAGTCAGAAGGAGTTCATTCACAGAACGGCTCAATCGTTCCAGACGAGTGTGTTAAAGAGAGGATCGGTTTCCCCACAGCAGCTCAACACATCCCATTCAATTTGAACTGTGAACGTCGATTTTCATGGACAGAAACACTTTGAAATAATCAGCAGTGCTGAATAAAAACACGTCTCGTCTGACGCACCGATGGGGTTGGAGGCGGCGATGACGGTGCACCTGGCCTGCAGCGAGGTGACGATGCCGGCTTTGGAGATGGAGATGCTCTGCTGCTCCATGGCCTCGTGGATGCTGGTCCTGTCGGCGTCGTTCATCTGCAGTACAGAGTCCGTCACACGTCTGCTCTGGGTTTTATTCTAACTTCTGCAGAAACAGATCCAGTCCTGTCTCTCACCTTATCAAACTCGTCGATCAGACAGACGCCGCGGTCAGCCAGCACCAGCGCGCCGGCCTCCAGCGTCCACTCGCGGCTGACTGGGTGTCTCTGGACGTAGGCGGTCAAACCGACGGCCGAAGCGCCCTGACCGGTGGTGAACACGGCACGGCTCGCCACCTTCTCCACGTATCTGCAGAGGAAAGGGTGCCAGGACGATTGTTTTCAGGGGCTCTATTTTAAATCTGCTGATACACTGATCAGTTTATTAGGCACAGGAAGTAGAGAGATGAAAACCACAACAGAAACTTAGCTTTAAACAGACAAAAAGGTATATTTAGTTTTTGTTTCCATATAAATTTATCTATGAATCTGTTTATACATTCACACCGACTATAAACCTGGACTCTGGGTCTTGGTCTCTTGATACATACTTGAGGAACTGGGACTTGGCTGTTCCCGGGTCTCCACACAGCAGGACGTTGATGTCTCCTCGGACTTTATGTTTCCCACCTGGAGGACAGAGAGGGCTGTTCATTCTGAGAGTTTGCGGGGTTCAATCCAGTGGCTGTAATTAAAGGCCAGAGTTCAGACCTGGATTCTTAGGCTCCCCTCCGAACAGCGACAGGGCCAGGGCCCTCTTGATGTCCTCGTGGCCGTAGATGGATGGAGCCATGCTGGCGAAGATCTGAACACAAGACAGAAGCGGTCAGAAAACATCTGTACAGCTGTGATATGGCCTGCAGTGTGGTGGCATCTCATCGTCTGCGCCGTGATCCCTCACCCTCTCTCCGATGCGCTCGTCCTTGGACAGGGCCACGATGGCCTTGACATCCTCGTCCGTCAGCTCAGCCACAGCGACGCCCTCGTCCCGTCGGGTGATGTGGTTGGCCAGGATGACAGTGGCAAACACCGGGAAGCCGTTGGACATGTTCAGAGAGCCGTCGTAGTTGTTGTGGTAAATGCCTGTTAGCTCCTGGTGGGGGCGGGGTTACGTCTTAGTCTCATTTTCCATGAGGTTGAAGGATTAAACATTCAAACTAAATTCACACTCACAATCTCGTCTCCAGGCTTGCAGCTGTCCACCAAGTCTGCCAGCAGGATGGCGTCCTTGGAGCGGGGCAGGCGGCCGGCCGCCACCTTCCCCGGGCTCTCCTGGATGGTGATTCTCTGGTAGTTCTGGTAAACCGTCTGCAGAAGGAAGAGAACGGCGTCATCCACCGAGGCCAGGATAAAAATCATACTGACCAGAGTTCTGTGAGGTCACAGTGTCCTCAGGAGCACAGACAGCTCACCTCCTCCATGTTGATCTCGAAGGGTCCTCGGGACTGACACTCGGGACAGGAGCCCGGCTTCACCTCCTGGTTCTGGGACTGGAAGAAAGGCCCCAGGACAAAGTTACACTTGTTACAGTTGTACTTGATCATGCCGAGCTGGGGGAGCACGCCGGTGCAGCTGCTCACTACGCCGCTGGTCCGGATCAGCTGGTTCAGGTGGAGCTGCCTGAAGAGGAAGAGGAGGAGGAAGAGCTGTCAGAGAGGCTGAATCTGACAATACGGTACAGACTTACATTATTTTAGATAATTTTCACATTTGAAACATTAAGATGGAGCTTCTTCCAACTTTTCCAGAGGAGCAACATTTACTGCAGTTTGTCAGACCAAAACACATAACATTAATTATTTACATAAAATGATAAAATCAACTCTGAATGTCTCAAAGAGATATGCAGAGGACTCACCTGAGGGAGCGGATCTCCTCCACCAGCGGCAGGTTGCAAATGCGGACATGGATCTCGTGAGCAATGCGGTCGTATTTCGGGTACATGGCTAGAACCACCTCCTTCGCTGCCTCATCAAACACCTGAGCACAGACGGAGACGACATTTGGATCAGCTGACAAACAAAACAGCAAGCAAACTAAACCTGAGCAGCACCTGAACTCAACTCACCTTCAACATTTCACTGGGAGCCTCTGGCAGGAAGTAGGCCAGGACGTGTTCTCTGGCAGCCAGATCTTCATAGTTCACCACCAGACTCTCTTTGTTCTCTGGATGCAAAGTTTGGGTTCATTCAGTTAAAACCAGTTCTGAGAGTCCACGACAGAGACTGGTTAGCGTGTCCGCGGTTACCTTTACACATGTCGCTGATCTTCTCCTTGAAGACGTTGTGGCCATTTTCGTCCACGTGTGTCCGCAGGAAGTTCTTGAAGCGGTTGTAGATTTCCAGCCTGGGAGCTGCCATCGACACCCACTCCCTCACAGTGTGGCCCTGCAGAGCGGGAAAATGAAGTCAAGAGTCCAGATCCAGCTCAGACACGAGATCACTGCCACGTCGTCACACAAACCTTCATGTCCTCCAGGTTCTCAATGCTCTCAATCATTTCTTCCTCCTCTCCGTCAACGCCCTCCGCTGCTCTCTCAGCAAACCGCCTTCGTCGGGCCGCCGGACGCTCATCATCCTCATCTTCACTGTCTGGATAACAACAAAACAAAGAACTTATTTTCAAGGGGCCAATTTTGCCAACTTCTTTGGTTTATCCCTCTGGAAGGAGTAACATTTTAATCAGTAACATTAATAAATGTTGAATTAGCTTAAACAGAGATATCTGACCCACCATAGAGCAGCCCGATCCTCAGTCGTCCGCTGATCCCCTGTTCTCTGTCCCTCTTCCTCATGGCCTCCTCGGCGGCGGCCCGAGCGCCAGGTGACAGCTCCGATAGATCCTCGTCATCCAGGTCCAAACCCTCTTGCTCGTACCGATCCAGTGCTGGGATGGCACGGTAGTCCCTGAGTGAGGAGGAGCATTAATCTGTTTATCTGAAAAAAAAAAAAAAAAAAAAAAACCTCTCGTATTGGAAACTTCCGGGGCGAATCCACCTCCGTCCTCACCTCTCCATCCCGTCCCCGATCAGTTCCTCCCCATCACCATCCTCTTCCTCTTCGTTGGGGAGATGTCCCTCCCCCAGCAGCCCCTCCGACTCATCCTCGAAGGGCGGCAGGTCCCGTCCGGGGCTGGACGTCAGGTCCCCCCTCCTGGAGGCTCGGCTGGGGCTGGTGGCCATGTGAAAGGACTCAGAGGAATCCTATCGAACACACCGGCACTTTAGTCTTTATTTTAAAACATCGCCAAAGTTAACTATGATTTTAGTTTGTTGTTCGTTGTTGATGCTCAAACTCTGTTCTGAATTAAACTGATTGTATTATGTTTGTGTTTTTTTCCACCTTTTAGTCTTTTTTGACTGAGCTGGTACCTGCTTTGACATCACTTTCAAAAATAAATCAATGATCCTTTTGTTTCATGATTTATTTCCCAGTTTGTATTTTTAAAAGCAGATGCTTAAGATCAAGGTCCAGTTTCTCACTAAATATACTAAAATATAATTTCTTTCCATTGTTGTTGTACATCTTTTTTGATCTTATGTTAGAGTAACTGATGCAGAGACAGGAAACAGTAATGATAATGTAATAATGTGCAGTTTATGAATTTCTACGTTATTGTTAAAAATGAACATGTTCTTCGTGTTTAGAGGATAAACTGAAGCAGTTTGAGCTTTGGTTCTGTTCAACAGAAGCTCCAAAGCCACATGGCCTTTTCTTTACCAACACAAACAGACTGTTCAAAGTTCAGACTAAAGACTGAGTGTTTTCAGTGTTTTCAGATTTCATCTTTTCACTCGTTTTCGTGTTTTCTGACAGAAACCGGCTGATTATTAACTCTGTTCGTTCATCTTATCCCCACAGAACAACAAACTCTCATCAGGAATACAAGCAGCAACAAAGAGTCGGTGAATTGTTTCTCTGTTGTCAGTTTAGGTCAGAACATTAAAGCAGAGATCGTGTGATTTATCCGTCTTTCTCGGTTTTTATCTACTCACCGCCATCGCTGCTGCTGCTGCTGCTTCTGTCTGCTGCTGAAGACGCTTCTTCTTCCGGCCGAGAGTCGCTTTACGCGCGAAACAGCCATGTGACCGCTCAAAGCCCGCGAAAAGTGATGAATATTCAAACGGCGGAGTGACGTCATGCCTCCTGATTGGTCAGAAGGCGGGGACGAAAGGCAGTTCGGTTCATTCGCGCCCTTTGGAAGCCTCGCGCGGCCCGTAGTCAAGGCAACGTCCGGGAATCAAACCTGCGCGCGCTGCATTCTCGTCGGATTGGAATCCAACAGGACGATAATAAATCAAATAAATAAAAATGATTATTATTAAACGGACTAATGCAACACTGAGCAGCCAAACACAGCAGAGCATCGTCCCCATTCAAACCCTGTAATTTAATATGTGTAACAAAACAAAAATCGTATTTACAGTATCAAAAACAGTTCCTGAACAGAAAGAACCCCGAAATTAAATCTCCTTTTGTAAAGTTTCAGTGCAGCAAATAAATAAATATCACAAATTACCTCTCATTTATTGGTATTGAAACGGCCACATCAACGTTCCAATGAAACAGATGAGCGGTTTAAATAATATGAAATAAAGAAATAAACCTAAGACTGTTTATAATAATCTTTTACAGCTAATGTGATTCAAATGGGACATTTTTCACTGATTGGTGACTGATTTCAAACAGAGCCTGACCTTTATCTACTGACTTCAACCTGTAATTTCCTTCAACCACAAATTTGATTTATGAAATTTGTTGTTTGTTGTAATCATCCTCAGTGACATTATATACTTATGAATGATGTGAAGGTCGAGTTGAGTTTGTATCAACAGAGAAAATAAAAACATGAAAGTTTTCCTACCAACCTTTGTGAAACTTTTGTGGGTTTAAAAACTAAGAAGCTGCAATTAAACACAAGGCCACTAGAGGAGCCGTTTGTTTAACACAAAAACCAAAAGCCTCCATATATACGTGAACAAAACATTCAAACTGTCCAGGGCTGATCCAAATATCTCCCATATCAACCATAATGAGGTTAGAACTGGTTTGAGCGGTCTAGATGCAACACTGATCGTCTGCAGTTTAAACCATTAGAAAACTGTCAAAACAAGGTGAAAGGCAAACGCTGAAAAAACTGGGAGGAAGATGAACACAAAGATGAAGAAGACTCAAGAGGAAATGCTTCCCTCTTCCTTTTCCCACACAATAAAGAAAATTAAACAGGAAATCAATATATAATCAGAAGTTATCACAGAGGAAAATATCCTATATTTTTATGAGGAGAGAGACTTTGAAATAAAAGAACTTGAGGGACGCTGCATGACAAGCTGGTATTTCAACACAAAAGCTGTGCAGGATGGAGTTATAGGATGAACCAAGTCTCAAAATAAAACTCTCTTAGATTGGCTGCAAGGAAGAATGAGGCTTCAAAATAAAAGCAGCCCTCACAGGCATGGTCTCCGGGTGGAGGGAGGCTTAAACATAAGAGTTCTCCAGGACAGACTGAAGAGAGGGAACTGATTAGTTGTTGTGTCACATGGCAGGAGTGAGGTTTCTACATCTGCAACATCTGCATGAGTCTGTTGTTTTGTTGTTGTATCTTTTGCATATGAAGTCTTCGCAGACAAACGCTGGTCTGAGAAACTGTTCAGCTTTGAAGACTTTGATCCTTCTCAGTTGCTTGCTCGCTTGGAGGAAAAGTGAGGCCTTGAGCAGTTTGTCCCTACCTGATAGAGACTGTAGTGTGTGTCTGTTTGAGTTTGTTTTATTTTAAAACTAGTGTTGCCTCAGAGCCGTCTTTCCTCTTCAGGTAGAGTCCGTAGGTCAGGTGGTGCTCTCTCCTCAAGAAGGCGTAGAAATAATCCGACACCAGAAGAATCTGAGGAGACATGAACGGAATCAGGATGAATTCACACCGAGCATAAAGAAATAAAAATGAAAACTTTCAAATTTATCTTTTGCAGCAGTTTTGTCTCTTTGTGTCTTTATGAGGCAACATCAATGAAATATACATTCAGGCAGGAGCCAGAAATTTACCCAAAATTCAACATGAAACATTGACGTTTTGCTGAAAACTGCACAAAAGTTTTCACAAAGTGAACAAGTTTATTTACGTTTGAAAAGCTGACGGTGACTAAGGAGCAGACTGGCTTTGGATAGAAACACACAGACTTGTTGTCACTGTGTGGACTGTGTGTTGTCGATGTGTGAAATGAGGACCCGTTTGAAAATTGTGGAGGAAACAACAACTGATAAAGAAAAATATCCAAAGCAGCTGACTAATGAATGTCCTTGTGTCAGCATGTGGGGCCTCCTGATGGCCCAGCGGTCAAACGGGCACCCTCAGTCCTAAACAGCAGGTCATCTGTTCAGTCACTCTGGATTACCCGTGTGTCCCCCACATTTCCCTCGACTTAAAAAGCTTTCTTGTGTTTGTGGGTTGATGTTGGAACGCTTAGGGAAACCCTGATAGCTTACAGCCAGCAAGTCCCCAGTTTGATCTCCGGGTAACAGAGGCTGGGGTTTATCATACCTGGCAGGACCAGGACTACCTCAGAGACGATCCAGTCCACAACAGTGTGGCTGATCAATAACTGACTGAGGCAGGAAAATCAAAGGTTTCAGTGGCAGCATGAAGGAGCCCAGGAAAGATCCAAGAGTCCAGTCTAAAGATCTGAACAGTTCTCCTGGGGACCCCATTCAGACTATCCCACCTGAGCCACGTTGAACAGCAGAGTTATAGCGTAGTAGAAGTTGGAGTTGGCGCTGCCAGCGTAGATCCAGAGGTGCCAGAGGACAGGGAACAGAGCTGAGCAGGCCAGCAGGACACAGGACACCAGGAAGATGTTCCTCAAGACTGGATGGAGACAGATACCAGGACAGACGGTTTCATGAAGCCAACTAGCTTTCACGGTGAAGGTTTTGTTTTTGGTAATTAATGCAGCTGAGCTGAAAGAAAAATCTCCACGATCAAGATTGCACAAACATCTTATGTGATTTCTGAGCTCACATCTGTGAAGGTGACTCCAAACAGGAAGGAAGGCCATGTAGAGGGAGATGTCTCCCACTGTGGGGTACGACTTGAAGATGGAGATCACAGCCAACTGCATGAAAATCAGAAACACTGGGTGTTCCCTGTGACAGAAATATAAACTATTAGAGGGGCATCAGGTATAAAAAAAGAAACAAAAGACCTTAAGTGGACAAACAGATGGTGAAAGAGCGGCAGGGAGGACGTACTTCAGTTTGATGGACAGAGGGATGGTGTAGAAGAAAACGTTGATCTGGAAGACGCACAGGAAGAAGAGGCGGAAGTGCTCAAACATCTCGGCAAAGAAATACCAGAAGAGGCCGATGTTTGGGGTCAGGTCTGGGACTGAGAGACTGGAGGTGGGGGGCAGTGTCACACAAATAAAAACACATTTACTTTAATGTGTACAGCAGCAAACAAGTCAAAGAAGCTCTTTTTTATCCATTAAACAATATTAGGCAAATAAATAAAGGCTGACAGTTTTGTCTTCTCGTGTCCACTCACATGAAACCATAGACGGAGGGCAGGTAGTCCCAGGAGCCCAGCAGGAAAAAGGAGAGACAAATGATGACAAACAGGCTGCCCAGGTACATGAAGGCGTACTGCACGATGAACCACCAGAAACTGGCCCGCCGAAAGTTCACAGGAATGTACTGACGCTACAGAAACACACAAATCCATTGAGTGACACACAGATTTATAAGGCAGGACAAAGGAACAGATGTCAGAAGAGCTGCTAGAGTTGTTTAAACACACCTGCATCAAATACAGCAGAGCTGGAGCACAGAGAGTGAGGGGGTAGATGGACTGATACGTGGCCAAAGACAGAAATATGGCACTGAGCAAAACATTTCCTGCAACACAAACACAGAAAAAAATCTAAAACAAACCAATCAAATAATCATCAATCATCTTTTTTCTGTTTTTAGGAAGCAAGACGCCTGAAAGCTGATGTTTAAAAAGCAAAATAAAATTCTTTATGCTTGAGAGAAGCAGCCCTGATAATCCTGTTGAACTAATGGAGTAAAACTGGACCGTACCCTTTATCGTGGAGAGGATGAAGAGAGCGATGATGGCGTTGTTTAGGCCACAGGTTGATTTGGCAACACAGGACAAAATGGTAAACGGGTTTAACAGATAACTGAAGAGGAAGAAAACAAAAGAAAGAACATATTACATATATAACATATATCTGTAGCAATACTGTTACACACACACACAGACACACGGTACTCACAACATGGCGACCTTCAGAGGAATGTAGTACATTTCTTTGGGGCTTCTGATGAGCTCCAGACAGTCGAGGGGGTAGCGATCTGCCTCCAGGGCAAATTTCTGCTTCCTGAACTGAAATTAGAAACAGTATTAAATATGTTACAACACTGTCACAACAAAGACACAAACGCAAAACAGAAGATTTTCAATCGTATCAGTAATAGCTGCACATCCACAATCAGCCACCATATTATGACCACTGACAGGGGACGCGAATAACTGACTAGTTCATTATAATGTTTTGTTGAGTTTGACTGATGATTTTGGTTCAGATCATTTTAATCCTAATGATTTTGGTTCAGATTATTCTATTCATTTTAAATCAGATTATTTTAGTCCTGATGATTTAATCATCACATTCTCTTATTCTCTTACCACTTGTTTGTTGTAGTCCTTCACTGCCATGTAAAGCGCAACAGCAGTGATCACATCCGCCAACTGACAAGACACAACAACAAAGAATGACACATATAATAAATAATAATTAGGAAAAGAAAGTGAGTCTCTTTGTAACATCAATAAAAAGACACACTCAACTATTTGGATACATAACAAAGCAAATGCACAAGTTTCACATCTCACTCTTTTTTTTTTACCAAAGTACTTCAGATGTCTTTGTATTCCATCTGAGACAATACATATTCTTATCAAGTGGAGAATAGACAGATGATTTCTGTCATCCATGTGAAGTATGCTCCTCTCAGTGTGTTCATTCTGCAGAGGTGAAACAGGTTCACTGATTACTGTGTAAACCTGGAATGATACAGCTGAACAGGAGCAGCTGATGAAGACGTGTAGAGTGACAGGCCTAACAGCTGATGTCAGGGCGAACTGTGACAGTAAAAAGCAGCAGTTTGAGCATCTGTCTGTTGAACATGGAGCAGCTGCAGACACGCCTGATGACATGAGATAAGAAGATGTGGAGCTCAACAAAGAATTGGAAACAAAAAGGCTTTAAAAGAGCCTGTGAGCTGAATTCAGTCACATCTTTGATCGTACAGTGAATCTGTCTAACCCTAAGAATCTGGTGTGACCACATTCTTCTTCTGTGTTTCATTTTATCTCACCAAGTAATCTGAAAACACCGAAGATCCAGCAACACTCACCATAAACGTCACCTCTGCATAGTCCACCAGAAAGTGGAAGAGGTAAATGGTGAGAGGAGTCTGAGGAGGAAACGCAGACATTATAGCAGAAATGTGTGCACTGAGTGTGTGTGTGTGTGTGTGTGTGTGTGTGTCACCTCATGAAAAACATCTCCGGAGTACGGTGAGACTCCCAAGTCCAGCAGAGCCAAACCTTCAATCACTGCAAACAAACAAACAAACAAACATAATCAACTATAATCATCGTAACACAGTTCTAACATCCAGCTGCAGTCGTCATGACAACCATTTCAGCCCCTTTTAATGATGCAACTTCCTGCTGCGGATGCTGAATGGACAATTCACGAGACACTTTGCGGTTTACTGTGTGTGTGTCCTTCAGCACCAAAGCCCCAGAGCTCCCCAACAGACACACTTAAAGACATACACAGCCAAAACCACAAGTCTTCACCTTTTTTATTACAAGCAGAAAATAAATATTTTTATATACCATTGAGGTGACTGACTTTTAATCAACCACAGTGTCCCAGAGTCAGACTCTGTCTTATGTTCATAGTTTAATATAAAACATAAAACCACCTTCAGTGTTTAGTAACAGCCTTCCAGTTCCACATAGTCAAACTGACGGTTTGTTTCATGCTTATCGGGTTTATCCTGGAGATGTGTGAACAGGACTTTAGGCGGATTGCAGTCCTGTTTGTGGCCCAGATGATGTGGACTAAACCTGGGGATCCTGGGCAGATGGAGGTCTGGGTTCGGGGTTCTGGTTCTGGCTGGGCTTAAGGTAAAGGAGACCCGGAGATCTGTGATCAGACTCCGGTGTCACCGGTCAATGCATTATTATCTTTGGGCCCAAAACAAGCTACAAGAACAAAGCTCATCCACTTCAACAGCTTCTGATAAATTTGAAACGAGGTTCTTTTCTGCAGCTGGACCGGTCCGACACCTCTGACTCCCTTCGCCTCCCGGCTAACAGCGCCGCGCTGCGGGGCGAACCAGAGCGGCTTCCCGGCGGCGGTACCGAGCCCAAAGAGGCGGCGGGGCCGGGCTTACCTCTCTTCCAGGCGGTCAGCGGGGACACCACCTCCACCCGCTCCGAGATGAGCTCCGACAAACTGGACCTGAAGAGAGCGGCACGGACCGTCACGGCGACGAGCAGGAGCAGAGTTAAAGGAGCCGCCATCTTGACATGGAAGTGCTGCCCGCCCCGCGAGAGGGACGATGGGAAATATAGTCTTTTAGCGTACAAGTGAAACAGATGGGAATCACAATACAAAACAAATTAAGATGAGTTATCCCTGTCCATTTATTGTTATTAATATTTTAATTATTCTTAATAAATATTAGTTTATCGATTTAAATTTAATTTCACCGCAGATAATAATAATAATAATACATAAGTGAATGGTTTGGCTGGTCAATTTGTGACTGTGTCGTATTTTGTTCTGTTTTATCGAGTTGTCTTTTAGCACAATTTGTTCATTTTGTATTTTTATATACTAAATTCGTTATTCGTTATTCGTTACATTCGTATAGTCATCTGACATAAACTCTTAATTCAGTCCGTTTTCTAAAGCGGAACCAAATCACTCAAATATGTTTCCACCAGGAATCTTTTTGTGTTGGATCAAAACACAGTTAAATCATAAAGTTACACACTGTCAATACCATTTCCGGCTATGTTATATTTTTCTCTAATTAAAACAAAATTCGTTCACATTAACAATAGTCGACGTATTTATTTAAAACTGGTACATTCCGGAGTCGATGTAATTAGTGAAGATTAAACAATATTAGGCAAATAAATGTTACCTTAATGTCAGAAAGTTTTCCAGATTTTTTCTAACCACTTCAGGAAGCAGAGATGATCCAGTGATCGGATGTCAAACTGATTATAAGAGTGAAGAAACTCGGACAGTAAAGCCTTTTCTCAATCCGAAGTCCTGGTTCATTTTATTGTATCCAGATATCGTAAAAATCGATAACGTGACAGTATAATTCCTCTTTACAGTATCAGAAGACTCGTGTTAAAGCGTGGAAAGTAAAAAAACAGTAAAATGTTGAATTAATTAATTAATTTGCGTTGTTTTATATATGATATATATTTTCTGTTTCAAATTTCCTTTGTTGGTCGTTGTCGTTGCTGCGCTTTTACGCTGAAGGGCTGAGAGCGGAAGCGCTGACCGCCGTAGGTTTCGTTTCGTCTCCGAACCGAAACCGGGTTCAGTACGCCGGACAGCAGAAACATGGCCGGCCTGGAGGTTCTGTTCAGCTCGGTGTCCGGCTCCATCGGCTGTCCTCAGGACGCCCTGGTCTGCTTCGTCCACTGGGAGATGATCAAAACCGGCTTCAGGTGTGTCGGGTCCGGAGACCAGGTGAGGAAACCCGACAACTTCACGTTATTTCATCCAGGCGTTAGTTTCCGTGCTGTTGGTTCACGATTTAACATTCAGCTCGTTTTTAACTTTCATCGTTTGACAGATTTAATACAAAGAGGACCACGGAGGGACCAGATAGTCACAGAAATCCGCATTCTTTACTGAAATACTGATCTGTCGTGATAATTCATTGCTGTTACTGATTCAGGAGGATCGTTTCTGTCTCTGATGAAGTTATTCACCCCAGAAAGAAAACCATCAGGTTAGCTTTAGCATCGTGTGTCAGCTGTTGTGTTTAAACTGTCGTGTCATCATCAGCTAGCTAACCCGGATATAGTTCAAATACAGCTTCATTCTTTAATCCTGTTTATTTTCCATGTGAATCTGAATGTGTTGTGTATTTTCTCTTTATGTTGAATTGTCTGGTTGCTGAAATGTGTCCTGTCAGGCCTGTGTGTTTAGTTCTGCCTCTCTGTCTTTCAGCCCTCCAGCAGTGATAAGAAGTCAGAGCTGCTTCCCTCCGACTGGAGCAGCAACAAGGAGCTCTACAGCCTCCGATACAAACCTGCAGACGGCGACACTCACATGCTGCTGAAGGCCATCGCTGTCGACTCCACCCTGATCTTCAACCTGATGGTAATCACTGCTCACATACATCAGGGAGCCCTCTGGGTCCGCACCAGCCTGAGTCCGGACCAGCCTGAGTCCGGACCAGCCTGAGTCCGGACCAGCCTGAGTCCGCACCAGCCTGAGTCCGCACCAGCCTGAGTCCGCACCAGCCTGAGTCCGGACACGGCAGCTAGACTGAACACAGCAGCTCACAGTGTCAAACTGTAGACCTCAATCATATTTTACCAGGAATCACAGAAACACATCCATAAACTCCACGCAGATCAAATCAAACCAAAATAATACCAAATCATAACAAAGTTATATCAAGGAACTTTACATATAGAGCAGGTCTAGATCAAACTCTAAAATTATTTAAAGAGACAAACAGATCCCCAATGAGCAGGAAAAACTTCCTTTAAGAGGCCTCGACTGGTTGGGTTGAGGGGGAGAGGGGGAGAGGGGGAGAGAGGGACAGAGGGAGAGAGGGAGAGAGGGAGGGAGGGAGGGAGGGAGGGAGGGAGAGAGAGAGAGAGGGAGAGAGGGAGAGAGAGAGGGAGAGAGAGAGGGAGAGAGAGGGAGAGAGAGAGAGGGAGAGAGAGAGAGAGAGGGAGGGGAGAGGGAGAGAGGGAGAGAGGGAGAGAGAGAGAGAGGGAGAGAGAGGGAGAGAGGGAGAGAGAGAGAGAGAGAGAGAGAGAGAGAGTCACTGTGCAAAAGGCCTCAATCAGTTTGACCTATAGCCTCAGATCACAAGCTGCTTATTTATAAATGCCAAACCTTTGAGTTAATAATTCATATGAAGCATTTTGTTTTGAAAGGGCTCACTAATAATATACAATACAACACAAATAAGTATACACATCCTGATGTGTTAGGCTTTTAGATTCACAGAAGACAGAAAGACAAATGGCCTGTTGGTGCAACGACCAGCAGAGGTCAGCAAAACCATTCAGTGGGACTGTTGTATCACGTGATGGTGTGTGTGTGTGTGTGTGTGTGTGTAGAACTCCAGCACACAGCAGGTGACAGACCTGACCGTGAACATCAGTGACCACGTGAATGCCGACCAGCTGCACACGTTTGACAGGTTGGAAGTTTTACAGTATGAATAACAGCTGGACAAAGCAAGACCAACTATTATTTTGATAAATTGTGTTTTGTTTTTTTTTTGTTTTTTTTGTGTTACAGTGTCTTCAAAGACACAGAGAGTTTGTCAGAGAAGGTGAAGTCTCAGCTGCTGCCCCCCCAGGACAAACCGACGGCACAGAAGACAGAGAGGGCGAGCCGGAGGGACGAAGATGAGGACGAGGAGCAGAGAAGAAGAAGAGAGGACAGCGACCCCCTTCACATCCCCAGAAGACACCCACGGCCGGGGACGCAACCACACTGGTGGGTGAAAACAGGAGACGCACACACAAACAGACTTCCCTCAGAAGCTGTGAGTGCCAGAAACCATCAAGTATAAGACAGAAGTACACATACACTCTTCTGGAGCAGCAAAGTGTGTGCGTGCGTGTGTGCGTGTGTGTGTGTGGGTGTGTCTCTGCAGTATCCCTTATTCAATATTTACAGCGGAGAGAGAGAGAGCGCTTCAGGACATATTCAATCTCTGCTTCTCTCCTCCCCGTCCTCCTCCCCAATCAGATGAGATGTGAGATGATGTCAGCACTTTATCGACCTCACTGCTGTCGCTTCCTCATCCCCAGGAGACCGGGGGGGTGATGATGATAATACAAAAAACTGATAAACAGAGAGAGAGGGAGCTGTGAGCGATACAGAGAGAAAACTGAGTCAGAGCTGCAGGGTGGAGATGGAGAGACAGAAGACAAGAACAATGGGAACACATGAACACCATCAGTGAATTTCAGACTTTTGTGTCTGCAGAAGCCAAAGAGAGTCAGTTTAACGAAATGAAACAGACAATAAGCCTGATGATGTCTGTTTGTGTGTCTCAGGCCCGGCCCCATGGTTCCTCCGTTCGCAGCTGGAGGAGCAGATCTGGATCCTTTTGGGTGAGTCCTCCTCTCTTCTCCAGAGTGAATCCTTTTCAGACATATTTCCGCTCCGCTCTGTTTTCTTCTAATCTGGGATTTGGGGTCAAACGAGAAAAAGGCGGAGGCGGATTACTGGCATCTGTCCAGAGACGCGTGAAGCTCCAACCACCAAAAACATCCTGAATCCCAAACCAGAGTCAGACCCAGACCACGAGTCCATCTGTGATCTGGATCAGGATGAGCTGCAGGTTCACCTGAAATCAGTTTCTTTAAAGAAGCAGCCGAGTCCTTTTTTAATTTGATGGAATGGTGTTTGTCGGTGGGGGGTGGGGTTTAACATGATTTCCCCCACAGCCCCCACCTTACATCAGGTTGACCCCCCACAGGTCTCGGGGCGGAGGTGGGATGATCGTGGACCCGTTGAGGTCGGGGTATCCTCGCTCTGGTTTTGACCCGTCCAGCGGGATCCCAGACATCCTTCCTCCTGGAGCCGTCCCCCCAGGAGCTCGCTTTGACCCGTTTGGACCAATCGGACGACACCGACCAGGGTGACACGCACACGCACACAATCATTTAAGGTGGACTGAGTGAAATCTGAATGTACCAGTTCTGACTCTGTGTCTGTTCTCCAGGCCGGACCCAGACCACATGCCCCCGCCCGGCTATGATGACATGTTCATGTAGGTCCCCGACAAAACGACTTCCTCTCCCCCGGGTCCTCGTTGAGGGCGGGTGTGAACCACATTCTCAGCTTGGCTTTTTTATTTTCTCCTGTTTTTTGAGGAGGGGGGTTCTGATTGTTCATTTCATTAAACTAATCCAAAGCTCCCGGAAATAAAAAGGAAGAACTCTGAACTTTTTGTGAAATTGGTCTTAAAATTTAGTTCGACAAATGAATGAAGCCAATTATGTGGCTCCTTCAAAATAAAAGTAATTTAATTAGAATACAACAAAACTTTATTTTTACAAGTAAAAACTCTGATAGATGGATGAACTCGTTTCCTGTCGTTTATTCCAACCTGAGCGTTGTTATTTTTGTAAAGACATTTGGTGAAGCAGGGAAGAAACACTCGTACCAAATTAAAGGTCTCCCTGCTGCTCACACACCCTTCATGATCCAACCTCTCCTTTCAAAGTAAAACTCCTCCCTCTGATTCCTGAACACCAGAGGAAAGAATACATGTTTGGATTCTCCTCATCACATGAAACCACATTTGTAACTATTATTTATAATTCATCAAAAAACAGGAAATTATTGTATTTTGTTGAGACAAAGAAATTTTGTTGATGAATATTCTAATAAAAACCTTTACATCCCGGTTTGTGTTATTCTTCTTCTTCAAACACTCACATTAAAATCACTGAAGACCTTTAAACTTTCACACCGCGTGGAATCGGAAACGTGGACACAGTCACAGGGATCTAATTAGGATGTTGCCATGGTGATTCCAGAACATCGTTGACTGTGTAACTGACAGCAGCTGCAGTGTATCCATGACAACAAGCGTCAAGAGTCCGCTGTTACATTCAACGGAGGCTTCGCTGCTCCGTTGATTTTAAAAAGAGAAACAGACGACCACCAAGATGTTTTTAATCAGGTTGTGAAGCTCAAACATTAAATTGGATGAAACTGATCTGAGGTTGAAGCGAGAAACAGACAGAACACACTGAAGTTAAAAACAACAACAGCAAACAGAAGGTTTTATTGGTCATGTAACAAAATCAGACTTAAAAATCAGCTCCAGGAAAAAGGCATCAGGCCGTTACAGAGTCACTAACAACATGCAGGCTCCCCGGTTTCCTTAAACTATGAGTGAGGAGCGAAAACACTCATTCAGATTTAGGTCACACCTTTTTCTGAAGCAACATTATGTTTAATCCCTCCATTCATCCTCATTAATGTTCACAAGGAACTGAGCTCCTCACGCCAGGAGCTGGATCGGGGTCTGTGGATCAGGAGTCTGTAGATCAGGGTGTGTGGGTCAGAGATCTGTTGGTCTGTGGATCGGAGTCTGTTGGTCTGTAGATCAGAGGTCTATTGGTCTGTGGATCAGGGGTCTGTTGGTCTGTAGATCAGAGGTCTATTGGTCTGTGGATCAGGGGTCTGTTGGTCTGTGGATCAGGGGTCTGTTGGTCTGTGGATCAGGGGTCTGTGGGTCTGTGGATCGGACTCTGTTGGTCTGTGGGTCAGAGTCTGTGGCTCAGGGGTCTGTAGATCAGAGGTCTATTGGTCTGTGGATCGGAGTCTGTTGGTCTGTAGATCAGGGTCTGTGGGTCAGAGGTCGGTTGGTCTGTTGGTCTGTAGATCAGGGTCTGTGGATTATCGGTCTGTTGGTCTGTGGGTCAGAGTCTGTGGCTCAGGGGTCTGTAGATCAGAGGTCTATTGGTCTGTGGATCGGAGTCTGTTGGTCTGTAGATCAGGGTCTGTGGATTATCGGTCTGTTGGTCTGTGGGTCAGAGGCCTGTTGGTCTGTGGATCGGAGTCTGTTGGTCTGTAGATCAGGGTCTGTGGATTATCGGTCTGTTGGTCTGTTGGTCTGTAGATCGGGGTCTGTGGATTATCGGTCTGTTGGTCTGTTGGTCTGTAGATCAGGGTCTGTGGATTATCGGTCTGTTGGTCTGTGGGTCAGGGTCTGTTGGTCTGTAGATCGGGGTCTGTGCTGCCTTTTCAACCAGACTCGTTCATCAGGAGGAAAACAAGACGACTCGTCTGAACAGACTGAAATAGAAACAATTCACTTTGATCCAAAAGTACAAATGATACAAAAACGAGTTAACATTCCTGTTTCCGCTCATGTTTTGGGTTTAAAACACGTTTCTGTTGTGACCGTCGGTTTGGATGTTTCACATCTGGAGCGGATCAGCAGCTTTAAAGTTTCCTTCGTCCAGAAAAGGTGTTTTATATTTGAATTTTCTCAAACATCTGAACCCCTTAGATCAAAAATCTAATGAGCCGCCGTCAGTTTCAGACCCTGTTTTCACTCAGCTTAAAGGGATATGTCACTTTTTATTTCAGTATGTACACACACTACAAACAGAGCAGCAAAGAGAAAAACTAAGAAATAAAAGTGATACATCCCTTTAATGTTCATTTTTCTTCTGTGCTAAATGTTACTTTCACTGTCATATATTGATTTTCTAATAAATTCACATCTTTGATTCACAAACAGACACAACAACTTTCTCACAAACAGATTTCTTCATCGAATAATTTTCTTAAAGCGATATTTCACCTGGACAGAATATATTTCATCTATTTATTTATATAGATCTCTTTTTTTACATTTGTATTTTAATCAGCAAAGAATCTGAGTTCAGCCAAATGTGTCTTTTCAAACTTTCCCTTTTCTTCGGCCACAAAGCTTCAAACTTTTTAACTGTATTAAAAGCTTAAAGCTCAAATTTTTCTGAAATAATCTGAAGACAAAAAAGCGTCACATGATCGGTGTCTCAGTTCAAAGGTCACATCCTTCAGAGGACTCATCGTCACAGTCAGACTGTCCAGTTAAAGATGCAACCTTTCCCATGATTCATTGCAGATTTGTAACTAAAAAGTACAGCAGCTGGAGAATTTCACAGGTTTTTTTTTTAGCTAAACCCGCTGGCCTAAAAACATCCAGCGACAGCAGCCAGATTCCAGCTGAGTGAAATATCGCTTTATCTCCTCTAATACACACCTAAATAAACCTCTGGACGCTCAACACAGAATTTCAAAGTAAAGGTGCAGGAAGGTTCCACAGGTGAACCGTGAGCGACACATTAATGGTGAAGGCGCCACTTCCTGCGCTACGCTGTCATTTTGTACATTCAGTGAGTCTCTGAGTAAAATGCTACTGTGTGTTCGTAAAGGGAAGAGGGACGCGTCTGCAGCATGATTCTGGACAGATGTTTTCTGCAGCCTGAACTGAGTCTCTGCTGAAGTGTCCTTCAGGACGTGCTGGATCTGACCTTTGACCTCCGACCCCTCAGTGTTGGGGAGGGAAGTGGAGTGTGACCGTGAGAGAAGACAGACGGTAAGTTAAAGCTCTAAATGACATGAAATGACGGAAACCTTCATTCTATACAATCACCATCAGGGGGCGACGCCGCTGGTTGTATTGAAGTCTATGGGAAAATGTCCCTCCTCCTCCCTGATGAGTTTCTGGTCTCAGTCTGAAATACAACATGATGTTCATTTAGAGGGAAAGGGGAGGCGCTAGGGGGCGGGGCTACACTGTGACTGACAGACTGAACCCCCCAATCAGAACAGAGTCCAGAATGGGGCGGAGCCACCAAATCAGGTTTCTTTTGGTTTCAAAAGAAGAAGATGGCAGCTGATTTCATGAGCCTTTGCATTATAACAAACCTTTATCCAACAGAAACATGAACTGGTGTCACTGTCACAGCCGAAATAAAATTCTAAATGAAATATTCATAAACAGACGCTCTGCCTTCTGACATTAAAGCTCTGGTTCTTGGAAAACTTCCACTGAGAGATGAGCTCATCTGAAAACCTCCTTTATTCTCGACCGTGTCTCTTTTGTCGTGTCCTCACAAGGACTTTCCACGACACTGGAGACCAGCCCTCGATATAAATAGACCCTTTCTGTGGTAACAGAGTCGCTGCCGCCTGAACAAAGATTGATTTTCTCTGTTTGACCGAGACACTGGAGTTCAGTCCTGACATTCAAACATGCCCGTCCTGTTAACACCCATTCATGTGTTTGTGTCTTTGTTGTTGTTCTTTAAACCGAACATCTGGCCGAAACCAAATGTTTCCCTCTTGAAGGTCACCTCAGCAGAGACAGAAAGGAATTGAACCTGTGACTCTGCCGTTCCACCACCAGCTCAACCTGCTCCTTGTACCTGACCGATACAGAACGTTTCTGCTGATGAAACGATCATCAAATTACTGAATTCAATTCAAATGAAATCTTTGATCAATATTGTTGAAACTTCACATTCAGCGTTTAACTTTTCTATCTGCCAGAACTGAACAAGTGTGCTCTTGCTGATGTTGGTTTTTGGAGTTTCAGCAAACTTGGAACAATAATGATTCCAAATGAACTGATTCTGATGAACTGATTAACTTAATTCACCAATTTCCTCAATTTTTTCTCAAACTAAATCATTTTTGTGACAAAAAGACACTTTAATTTTTATGTATCGTTCTAATTTTTGGGCCAAACAAACAGTTTTAAAATACTTTTCTACGTTGTTACTTCCAGCTCAAATATCATCTCGCTGTGAGCTGTCTGGTACTGAATGAATGTAAATGTTAATTATAGTTCAGAGTTGTGTTTTCTCTGTTATTTGTTGGTTGTGAAGTTGCTGCTGACAGAAAGAAAACTGGTCCACGCGGTTTTTCTAATTTTGCATACCTGCGTTGTGTATTTGGTTTGTATAGCGTTGGCTTCTGCTGGTCCGACACGTCTATGGCAAATATTTACAGTATATTTGTTCTACGATATAAAACGTGGTTCGTTTGAATCAAAAGCTGGAGATTAGCATGTCAGTGATGTCCAGTCACGTCCTCACAGGACACCAGTGTGTGTAGCTACATTACCCTTGGCTAAATCGCTCACAATACAGACCTTAATACATTAGCATAATAATATTGGCGTATACACAATTTACAGTGTGTTTACTCATTAAGGCATATTGTACCCTTACATGACAGAAACAACATGTTTACATATAATACAAATGAGTAGGTGCTGAATCATTAAAGGTTCATTCCAGTCAAACTAAAACTCCCAGACGAAACGTTTGTTTTCTACTTTTTAAATAAAATCTGGATTTTTTTTCTCACTTCTTAAATGTTTTAGTGGATTTTCTTTCCACTTTCTGCACCAGAAAGTAACTGGAGGACAAACTGGTTAGCATTTAGCTTTGAATTTCTTTTTCTATTTCAGGTCTGGGAGGAAAAGCTGCTGTGAGCTGATATCAACCTTCAGCACACAAACATCCAGTTTCTGATTTTATTTGTGTCCAAATTCAGAAACTGCATTTAAAGAACAAAGGTGTCTTCACGTGCGTCCTCCTTTTCCTGGATTCATTACATCCCACTCACTTATTGGACAAAGTTTTGTTTTTCTGATTATGATTAAAACCAGGACTTACAGCCTCATTTCGGTACAAAGGACCAGATCTTTGTAGACCAGGTCCTCAGAGGGATGAAGCCTCTGAATCAGGACACAGCTAGTTTAAAGTGATGCAGAATCTGTTGATTAATAAAGAAGAGGCAACATTTCTGGGCCAATGCAGAACGAAACGCTGGACATGTGAAGTGACATTTTGGAGGTTTTGGTGTTTGTTATTTCATTCAAATTCAAGCCTTCAGGCACCAAACAGGAAAAAGTGGAATAAATATGAGATCTCAGAGGATCCGACTTTCACGCCTTGACAGATTTTTTTGTCTCATCTTGTCACTTTTGAAATCTCCCGTCTCCTCCAGCTGTCTGAGCATCAGACATGTGATCCTCAGAGCTGATTCAGTTTGAAGTCGTTCCATCCTCCATCTTTTCCGAAATACAAGCAACGACAAAATCTTTCCCACACAAACAACTCGGAAAATAAAATCAGGACGTGATGGAAATGACTAAACTAAACATTGAAGTGGGTGGGTGTGATGCTCCCAGTGGTTTCTGGGTAATGTGTGTGTCATGAACTAAATTGGGACTCATTTCACTTTGACACCTCTCAGTCTGACACTCATCATTCTCTAACACCTTTTTCTGCGCCTTCTCTGCATTTCTTTACTCAAACTTTGTCCTTTTGAGCTTTTCGGTTTGATCTCTTTGTGTTTTTCATTTTTTAAAAGTCTCCTCACCTTCAGACTCAGCTGATTCTGTCTGATCAGTTCAGACTCTGAATGTTTCCTTCGTCTCCAAAGAAAAGTTCCTCTCGTGTGTTTGGGTTGTTTCTATCTTTATCTGATCAGGAGTTTTGCTTGTTAATGATGAAAAATCAGTTCCAAATATCTGATTGTCTTTATTCTGTCAACTCAGAAACATGCAGGACTGATCCTGATTGGCTGTGACATCACCCACCGGAGCCAATAGGAGCGTCCGATGGAAAGACGTGACTCCAGACGTCACTGTCAAAGATGGAGGATGAGGATGGACGGATAAACACACAGAAGGAGTCAGAGAGTCGGACTGATCCAGATCGGACAGATCAGCTGATTCTGTTTAAGGGGGAAACAGGAAGAGCCATCAGGTTTGGAAGTTGACATAAATGTGTTTTAACTGCAGAGGAACAATAACTTCAAAAGCAGTCTTTGGTCACTGATGGAGCTAAGTCTTCAAACTTCTTAAAGTTGTTGACATTTCATATTTTCAGTGAAGAATAAATGAAGAGATCAGTTCAGTCTGATGGTCACTAAGAAACATTTGTCCTTCAACATGTCTCAAATCTTTGCTTTCTGTCAAGTTGTGAGACAAACTGATCCTGGGGGGTTGAGGCTGATGACACATGTTTTTGTTTCAGCGTGTTTTGTCTGTTTTGTCCGTGTGACTGCTTCCTGATGGGTTTGTTATTAGATTATCTTATTCTCTGGCTCTGGTTTGGACTGTAGATGTGAAGTTATTGCTTTCAAAAATGTTGCCTCAATTTATTTCTGCGACAGTTTCTATCACAATTAATTAATCAAGTCAGATAATGAAAGTCAGATATTTCATATCTGTGTTCAGGTTAATCTGGTGTTTAGGATTTAAATGTTGAACATCAGTTTGTGTGATAACTGAGCATCAACACTGAATCTTTCCAGGTTCATCACACACAATGTGCTTTCACATTAGAGCTCTACTGTTTGACATCCGTCCTGGCTCTGATCCACAGACTTACCTCGTCTGAACTGGGCCGAGCCCTCAGACGTCCCTGCTGATTGGTCAGAGCAAATATCCCATAACCTCAACCCAGAACGTTGGGCTGAAGCTGAAAGCCTGGTGCTCACGATGTGCTTCTCCTGTTGGCACAAATGAGGACCTGCTCCGTTTAGCAACTGAGGGCTCGCTGAGAGGACGGCAGAACGCAAGGCTCAGCTAGTTGAGTCCGTGTGCAGAAGAAGAAGCCCCAGCAGAAGAACTACTCGGTCCTGGTTCGGATCTGGAGTCCCAGTCCGGACCTGGCTGTTGGTTATTCCCCGTCTCCGGATGTTCCACCAAAAACGCCTCGCCTCCTCCGGCCTCTCCAGTGGCCAGCTGTTTCATCCTCAGGTTGATGGAGCCATAAGTCCTCTTGGGTCGGACAAACGCCGCCCGGCGCCGGTACATCTCGCCCCGGCAGATGGACACCATGAGCAGAACCGACAGGAACATCCCCCCCAGGGTCAGCAGGCCCAGGCCCGCGATGATGCACTTGTCCAGGTGGGAGCCCAGCTGGGCGTAGTACATCTCCAGCTTCTCCATCTGGCGAGCCGACAGCAGGTCCGGGTCGACCTTTGCCTCCCGAGGGATGGTGTAGGCGATGACCACGAGGACGATGCCGCTCACCAGGAACACCAGGGCGAAGATGAAGCCGTAGTCCGCCGAGTGGTCGTCAGCAGGAGTCAGCTCAGTGAAGTCCTGCCCGTCCTCCTGCCCAAGAACGCCTTCCTCCTCATCCAACGGCCTGGGGGGACGATCCTGATGCTGCTCCCCCTGGAAGAAAGATGAGGACAGGTGAGGACAGGTCAGGTGAGGAGACGTGAAGATGGGAGAGGACAGGTCAGGTGAGGAGACGTGAAGATGGGTGAGGACAGGTCAGGTGAGGAGACATGAAGATGGGTGAGGACAGGTGTGGACAGGTCAGGTGAGGAGACGTGAAGATGGGTGAGGACAGGTGAGGACAGGTCAGGTGAGGAGACGTGAAGATGGGTGAGGACAGGTCAGGTGAGGAGACGTGAAGATGGGAGAGGACAGGTCAGGTGAGGAGACGTGAAGATGGGTGAGGACAGGTCAGGTGAGGAGACGTGAAGATGGGTGAGGACAGGTGAGGACAGGTGAGGACAGGTCAGGTGAGGAGACGTGAAGATGGGTGAGGACAGGTGAGGACAGGTGAGGACAGGTCAGGTGAGGAGACGTGAAGATGGGAGAGGACAGGTGAGGACAGGTCAGGTGAGGAGACGTGAAGATGGGAGAGGACAGGTCAGGTGAGGAGACGTGAAGATGGGAGAGGACAGGTGAGGACAGGTGAGGACAGGTCAGGTGAGGAGACGTGAAGATGGGAGAGGACAGGTGAGGACAGGTCAGGTGAGGAGACGTGAAGATGGGAGAGGACAGGTCAGGTGAGGAGACGTGAAGATGGGTGAGGAAAGGTGAGGACAGGTCAGGTGAGGAGACGTGAAGATGGGTGAGGACAGGTGAGGACAGGTCAGGTGAGGAGACGTGAAGATGGGTGAGGACAGGTGAGGACAGGTCAGGTGAGGAGACGTGAAGATGGGAGAGGACAGGTCAGGTGAGGAGACGTGAAGATGGGAGAGGAGAGGTGAGGACAGGTGAGGACAGGTCAGGTGAGGAGACGTGAAGATGGGTGAGGACAGGTGAGGACAGGTCAGGTGAGGAGACATGAAGATGGGTGAGGACAGGTGAGGACAGGTCAGGTGAGGAGACGTGAAGATGGGTGAGGACAGGTCAGGAACCAAACGAACCGTGACAGGTGAGGACAGGTCAGGTGAGGAGACGTGAAGATGGGTGAGGACAGGTGAGGAACCAAACGAACCGTGACAGGTGAGGACAGGTCAGGTGAGGAGACGTGAAGATGGGTGAGGACAGGTGAGGACAGGTCAGGTGAGGAGACGTGAAGATGGGTGAGGACAGGTGAGGACAGGTGAGGACAGGTCAGGTGAGGAGACGTGAAGATGGGTGAGGACAGGTCAGGTGAGGAGACGTGAAGATGGGAGAGGACAGGTGAGGACAGGTGAGGACAGGTGAGGAACCAAACGAACCGTGCTGCTGTCAGAGGTCGAGGGCCCAGCTGCCGCCTGCTCTTCGTGCTGCTCGTCCGGCTGGTAGGAGGCGTTCTCAAAGCCGCGGGCGGACGGCGTCCAGGACGTAGAGGCCTGAGCCGCAGACACGACCTGCCGGCCTCCTCCGCCTTGGAGCTCGCGGAGCTCTACGGCGTTAAAAGAGGACTCCATCGAAACCTGCTGGGTGTGTTCATGTCTCCGCCATCGTCCTCACTGAGGAGGTGACATCCACAGTAAGAGGTCAAAGGTCTCTGTGGAGTTTCTGTCATCATGTCAGACGGTGACAAACTCTGCAGAAGTTTCTGTTTGTTTTGGGGGGTTTTTTGGAACTTGGACTAAACGAGAATTTTTTCCACGTCTGGAGACTCACAAAGCTTTTGGTGCCAACAGTGAAGCACAAAAAAACATAGTTCAATTCACATCATCAATGTAATAATGGCGTCTCACCTCGGTAGATTTTATTTCCATTTCTTCCTCCTCTCGTCATCGCAGCCTCTTCTTCCTGTTGAGGTGAATGAAGAATTGAAACCAGAACCTCAGTCCTCATCAGTGTCCACACACTAAAGAGGAGTCCGGGCCTCAGGACAAAGGGAACCGGATCCTGTGGTCCTGGTCTACGTCATAATTCTGTTTTCTTATTTAAAGCCACTGACAGATAAAGGTGACAGTTAAACGATTTATCATGATGACGGCTGCAGGTTCAGGATCTGATGAAATACTGAGACGGTCCTCATCAAACCTGATTCAGTTTCCTCCAAAACATCTCTTTCCCTTTAACTCCTTCTGGGAGCTCCCGGTGCCACAGGGAGGGGGCCGGGGGGGCCAGGAGGGCCCGGGGCCCCCCGGCCAGTGTGTCAGCTCCTGATGTGCACAGAGACGGTGTGACCTTGATACGTCAACCTGCCGAAACCTGGAGCACTAAGTGTGTGTGTGTGTGTGTGTGTGTGTCTCTGTGTGTCTCTGTGTGTGTGTGTCTGTGTGTCTGTGTGTGTCTCTCTGTGTGTGTGTGTGTCTCTGTCTCTGTGTGTCTCTGTGTGTCTGTGTGTGTGTGTGTCTGTGTGTCTCTGTGTGTGTGTGTCTGTGTGTCTGTGTGTGTCTCTGTGTCTCTCTGTGTGTGTGTCTCTGTGTGTCTCTGTGTGTGTGTCTCTGTGTGTCTCTGTGTGTCTGTGTGTGTGTCTCTGTGTGTGTGTCTCTGTGTGTCTCTGTGTGTCTCTGTGTGTGTGATCATATCAGGACCAGCCCGGACAGATAAGCGCCACCGACTCATTCATCATCCGACCTGAGGGCTGATAAGTCGGGCAGACGGAGGATGGAGAGTCCTGATCCTGATCCGGATCATCCAAATGAGCCAACACGGAGACGGGAAGTACCGATTTAACCGGCTGGGGGTGGGGTGGGGGTGGGGGATGACCGGGATGGAGTCGGTATCCACCGGACAGCCATCGACGGTGGCTCCGGTTAGACGGGCGGAGGACCGGAGTGACAGCGGGGTCTTACCTGCTGCAGGCGGCCGAGCAGATCCGGAGACATCCGGAGAGGAGGGAGCTGCTGGAGGATGGAGGGGATGCTGAGGGGGGAGGAAGGGGAGGGACTGAGCATGCGCAGATGAACATGAACACAGTCTGAACTCCAATCATCAGTCATGATCGATTACAGTGTCAGCGGTGGGGGAACATCAGGTCTGTCTGTCCCTGTGATGGACTCTGATCAGAATCAGAATCAGAATCAGTTACAGATGCTCCCATTCAAAAGTCTGAAGAAGTGTAAAACACTAAAATAAAATAAAATATAAATGTCCATTTGTTCCTGTATCTACAAAGTGATGAATAAAACAGCAGTCTACCAACATTTGAATATAGAATATAGAATAAACCAGCTGACTCAGAGTGAGTCAGTGTTTTCAGCCCAGTCCAGTTTATTGTCCACACAGACCGTCTGGATGGACTCAGGGGTCATCGGCACCTTAGTCCTTCTCAGGTCCACAACCAGGAGGGGACGAGTTCAGTTCGTCTGGAAAATCTGCTGAAAAACAGGCTGAGTTCGTCGGCCCCGTCCACGCTGCCTTCAACCCCCCTGCTGCCAGCTGACCTGAAGCCTGTGATGGTCCTCCGGGATGGACTCTGGAGGACTCTGGAGGACTCTACTGGACTCTACTGGACTCTACTGGACTCTGATGGACTCGGATGGACTCGGATGGACTCTGATGGACTCTGGAGGACTCTGGAGGACTCTGGAGGACTCTACTGGACTCTACTGGACTCTGATGGACTCTGGAGGACTCTGTAGGACTCTAATGGACTCGGATGGACTCTGATGGACTCTGATGGACTCGGATGGGCTCTGATGGACTCTGATGGACTCTGGAGGACTCTGGAGGACTCTGATGGACTCTGGAGGACTGTGGAGGACTGTGATCTGTCCAGGCTCCATCAAACCTGGAAAATGTTGATGAATGAACTTCCACAGTGATTGAAGAGGAGAGTACGGCGGCCCATTGAGGACAAAACTCAAAGATTAACGTCTCTCTCTGAATGTTCAGAACCTGGACCTGGACTCTGGTCTGAAGAGCTTTAAACCTTCATGACCATCAGGGGGCGACTGGACTGATGTGAAAAGAATTCAGATTGATATGAAACACGAAACAGATTTTCTCCAAACTGCACCAGAAGAACCTGAACTGACTCCATCTTCATCCCAGCAGCAGCCCGTCACTTTATCATGACCTTGAGCAGAAGTGAGGAGAAAAAGAAGGATTTTTATTTAAAGGTGTTCCTTAAAAATTTGAATATCAGGTTACATTTGCTGTTCAGTTTTTCTTGCTGGTTTTGTTTCGGTTCTTTCACCGGAGCAGTACTATCTGTACTTCATCTTCATGAATACTCTGGGTTCTTTCACCGGAGCAGTACTATCTGTACTTCATCTTCATGAATACTCTGGGTTCTTTCACCGGAGCAGTACTATCTGTACTTCATCTTCATGAATACTCTCGGTTGCTTCACCGGAGCAGTACTATCTGTACTTCATCTTCATGAATACTCTGGGTTCTTTCACCGGAGCAGTACTATCTGTACTTCATCTTCATGAATACTCTGGGTTCTTTCACCGGAGCAGTACTATCTGTACTTCATCTTCATGAATACTCTGGGTTCTTTCACCAGAGCAGTACTATCTGTACTTCATCTTCATGAATACTCTCGGTTCTTTCACCGGAGCAGTACTATCTGTACTTCATCTTCATGAATACTCTGGGTTCTTTCACCGGAGCAGTACTTTCATCTTTGTGCATGTACTTGTACCAGAGTACATTTTAGCTCCAACAGTAACTCTCAGTATTTTTCCTCCCCTTGTGAAGCTGTTAGATGTGATCATCAGTTCGTGGTTCCTCTGCAGGTCTGCTGGAGGAATTCATCTGATCAGGATCTGCAGAAAAGACATTTCATTTCTGAGGAAACAAGAGAGCAGTTATACTGAAATGACTTCTGCTTACTTTTCTTCCTGTGATTTTCAGAGTCCTTGATGAGAAAGAACTGAACCAGAGCTAAAACTGTTGCCACGACCAAAAAACTTCCCAGATCCACATGTAGACACGGCCGCGATCAAAGAGTTCCTCTGAAACATGATAAAATCTCTCAGAATCATTGTGTGTAAAATGTGGAACTTTCTGTGAAAACACTGAGATCTCACTTGGTAAAGAGAACTGAGCTTCAACAACATGGAGATCAGTTTGATGGTTTTATTGTATGAAATCACTCAGAGAGCTTTGATTTGATTTAAACCTCTGTGTAAGATGTCATAATGAAAAGACACATCCAAGTGGTTTGTCATGAAGGAGGCTCACAGGATCATCTACTCCGAACGGTGTGGAGACAAACAGGAAGTCAGACTGACAGCAGTCTGTCTCTGACACACTCCGACTGATGCTTTGTCTCATTTAAACAACGCAGTTTAGATTTGTTGTTTCTTGACTAGAAAGGAAATGCACTCCTCGAGCTTTTAACATTTACAGGGGGGCACAGAGCATGTTTACTGGGGCACGTTCACGTGCTTGACCCCAAACGGGCTCATTAGGATCTAAACCTTCAAGGTTTCTGTTCTGGAAAAAATCCAGATTTTCAAATAAAATGAAAAACAAAACAGTTTGACATTTCCACAGAAGAATGAGGAGGTAAAGGAGAAGTTGTTCCTCCGCTGCTTCACTTCAAAAACTCTCGATCACAGCTTTTAGGAGATTAAAGCTGACGTTTGAGATACTCCGGACGAAAAGTTTCTCTTCTGTAAAATGAACTGAGAAAGAAGATCAGAGGAACTGACCTCTGAGCAGCAGAAGTCAGAGTGAAGACATTTCCCAGCCTCCTCCAGCCTGAAGCAGCTGAGAGACTCATTCCTGTCGTTCAGGGTGAAGACAGAAAACTAACGGAGCATCATACAAGTGAACGTTAAAGCAGCAGCACACTGATCACTGCTGTGAACGTTCATCTCTCTTTGCTGTCTGTGTGGGGTTGTGTTTCATGGGACGTCAGCTGATTGGACAGACTGTCTGTGTGTTCCTGCAGGGGTTCGGGTTAACCCTAACCCACACAAAAGGAACACAAAAAGAACCCACAACCACACATTCATGAAAAACTGAAAGTGCTGAACTCTCATTTTGGGGAAGTGGCTGATTTCATTGGACCTGAATCTGAAACCTGATCTGAACCTTAAACTTTTCTCCAAAATCAACACAAGACTCACTAAGTCTCTGTTTCTCCAACACAACAAACATAAATAAATAAAAATTAAAAATCGAAGGGTCAAAGGTCACAGGTCTGTCGGCCATCTTGTTCTTTAGAAACCAGATGAGGAGAAGGTGGATCTGAGCCCCCTTCAGGTCAAAGATCAGACTGAAACTGTAACAGGAAATGAAAAACATCGATCAGATATTATAAAATAAAAAAACTCTAATTTTATTTCTATTTAAATAAATAAACAGATGAGCTCCTTCGGCTTTTCTTCATTTTCCAGCATCACTGAATGGATCTGATGAGCAGGTTCAGTTTGTGGATTTCTCTGCACTTCTTCACTCTCTCCTTCCTTCTGATGATGCAATGACCGTGTGAAGGGGCTGACTGCGAGAATCGAAAGCGTTCTGCAGAAAAGCTGCAGGTTTGTGTGCCAGCTGCAGTTATGGAGCTGCTTCCTCTGTGTGTGTGCGTCCTGATGTGGGCTGCAGCAGCGTCTGCCGAGGAACCCGGTGAGAAACTGAGCTGCACACAAAACAACAACTTTGTGTTTGTAAAAGTCGTTTAAAAATCTTTCTCCATGAGTCGGCGACAAACTTTTCTGTTCATATTTGTTTAAAAAGTCGGCTGTTACTTTTAATTTGACAGCGACATAAATGTGAAATCATGTTCAGGTTATTTGAAATTGATGAGACTGGGCAAAGATTTGTTAATATAAAATATTAAACTGTTATTGTCACAAGCACAGGTGCTGATTTATACAAGAAAGAACTGATGTAGAAAACTAATACAGTATATACATTTCTTATCATTGTCAAGCTTTTGTGTTATTTTGTTGTCTGATGTGAACAAATTTTCACGGAAATCTAAAGTGAGCAAAAAAAAAAAAAAAAAATGATTCTTTCTCCAAAAGAAAAGAATTTAGTTTTTAATAGAATAAAGTGATTTTTCATTTACACCCAAAAAACAACTTGCTGTTTTAGCTCACATCAAGTTTAACAGTTTTCATGTGTAACTGTAACTTTAAATGTTCTCATAGATCATAATTTAAATTATTTTACAGATTTCTGAATTTATCTCACTGAGCCAAACGCCCCTCAGACATGGAGGCAAAAACACCTCGAGCTGTCTAAACGGCTGAGGAAGCTGAGCGACCACACACACACACACACACACACACACACACACACACACACACACACTCGTCTTTACTGAGGTGATCACTTCACTTCCTCATTTCAAACGTCTTCAGGAGAAAAAGAAACTTTCCCACATTACGGCCTCTTTCATAACACGAGTCTGTTTGAAACGTCCCAGAATGAAAATAACATGACGAAATAATGAGATGTTTGTAATTTTCTGATCATCTTATTTCCTGCTGAGCCGTCTGTTGACTGAACATTTAGTGTCACTGAAACTCTTCATTCTGTGGATGGACACCTGTTTATTTAGAAACGAGTCATTTTACAACAAACAGACAAACCAAACAGTCAAATGTCTCAGAATTTGTATTTGTTAAGTTGTTTCTGTCTTTAAGTGAAAGTATTTTATTCTAAATTCAGTTGATGTTTAGTCAGAACAAAGACGTCCACGTGTCTAAATCCAACATGTTTTGTCTTCCAGGACCAGAGATCACAGTGATAGAAGGACATGATGTGACTTTACCCTGTTCCATCTCAGAGGATATTACAGCTGAGAGGTTTGACTGGAGGGCTGACGGTCAGAAGGAGGTTTATGTGTATGAAGGTGGTCTTTCTTCCAGTAAAGATCTATCAGGTCAACATGAGCAGTTCAAAGGTCGTGTCTCACATTTTCCTGGAGGACTGAAGGACGGAAACGCCTCCATAAAGATCAGCAACACGAAGGTGTCTGACAGTGGAAAGTACAGCTGTGAATTTAGACGTACAAATCAGACACAGCACGTGAAGCTTCTTGTTGGTGAGTGTTTTCATCAAACTCCTGATTATTCACTGATCTGATCTCAGATCAAACATCAGAATACACATCTGGAGGACCTCGTCCCCACAGACCTGCAGCCACATCTGGGCTGATTCCCTCTGAAGGATCAGACATGTTGGATATCTGACACGTTCCAGTTTAGTTCATTCTGAACAATCACCTTTCAGCAGTTTGTGGTAGATTAAATTTGAGATGAATCTACTTCAGACTGATGAAACGAGATTCAACCAGAAAGGTGTTTGTTTCCAGCTCAGCATTAACATGAACATCTTTGAATGTTGTTTTTAAACTTAGACGTTGGTGAAATTGGTTTTAGGTAGATCTGTCATACATTCCCAGGTTTGTTATCTGTTTTCTACACGAATGATTTCACAAACTAACATCTGTTTTGCTTTGTTCTTCCTTTTAGATGGTCCCTTAACCTGTTAGGGTTCATTTTACTGATGTGCATTTCTGTCTCTGAATACTTTCCCATTTTTAACCGTGTTTTCCACCAAAAGTACAAGAACCTGATCCATTTCCACAGCATGAGTGAAAACGAGCTGTCGGAGGTTTCATGGGCTCCGTTCATTTGACTTTCAGCTCAGAATCTGTAGAGCTGACGAAGGATTGAACCGACAAACACGGAAACGCTGCTCTTCTTTGACTTCCAGCTCATATTTAGACCGCAGTAAAACCGTCGTATCAGCAGATATCAGGCCCACGTTCACACCGTCCGTTCGTCAGCTGGCGTCCAACATCTGTACCAAATGTCATGTTGATAGACTGAAGTGTCTCTGAGATATTTCCCAAAGTGCAGCACAGATCATCTCCATCAGAGGACTACAGAGCTTTAGAAAAGCTCTCCAGAGCTCCAAATAAAGAAGAGAAAAGTGTTGAGTGGCTCTAAAAGTGTCCCTGAATGTTAAAGCCGACTAAAAGAAGCTGCACTTCATGTTCACATCCACATTTCCATCTTTAGTTTATTCGATCTGCTCTCTGTGGCCCGATAAGGACTTCCTCTGTTCTGTGGGCGGGCCTCCGCCGCAGGAAGTCCGGCTACGCTAACTTCCATATATGGGCAGGCAGCTCCTTTTACCGCCGACACGCTCTGACTGTTTTAACGGAGCTCACTTCCGATTGGACGGAAGCAGCTGTCCATCAAAGTCATGAGGGGCCGCCGAAAGGCGCACTCCTCTGATTGGCCGAGGAATAAAGCGTTCGTTAGTGACGTCAGTGTAGGTGCTGTAAAGGTGCTGATTAGTTTGATTTGTTGCTGGGCGGGTCCGGATGTCAGAGACCTTGAAGCTCATTGGTCAGTTATTCGGTCCAAAGTGAAAATTGACAGAAATGCAGATGAAGCGGAAGTTTGAAGAGCAGCGTTCAAACTAAAGGCGGGAATTCATTCACTTTAATTTGGCTCGTTTTTACATCCACTGGATTTAAAACCAGCTGGATTCAATCTGCGGCTTCTTCTTCTTTAAAAAGAGCCCACTTCGTCTTTAAAAGTCTCTTTTTGGACCAATAAACCGATTTTAACGGCGGCGACACAAGTTAGCAAGCTAGTTTCTGTCGGCTGACTGCCGTAAAGTGAGACGTTCCTGTTCGAACGTCGTAAATCCGCCGTGAAGATCGTTAAGGGCGATGAAAAAACGAACATCTGAGCTTTCAGATGAGATATAACGTGTTTATATGAACATTTGGCTCCATGTGGAAATATGTAGTCAATGTATTTATGGACTTTTCCACATTCATGTCGGGTCGTATGCAACCTCTGAGCCACAAAAGGTTAAAAGACAGAGGTGACGAAAACATCCCAGGTGAGTCGTGATTCTGATGACGTCAGTCGTCCTGTTGTAGCCTTGTACAATATCATTGAAGGATATCATGATTAGCTGGAAGTTCACACATTAATTGTTCTTTGACTTAGATATTTCTAACATTAAGCTGCTCATTCAGAATATTTCAATGTTTGTGTATCCGTGTTTGCTTCCCTTTGTCTTATATGACAGCACCCATCCAGCATCAGACACATTTTAATCCACATTTTAATGTGTCTAAAAAAAAAAAAAACTGAAAAAGAGGTGCTGAACTAAAAGATTGAGGAATTAATTTTCTAATCCTTAAAAGTTCTTTAAGTTCTTGTTTATCAGAATCAGTTGGGAACTCAAACAAGTAATGTGATTTGGTTCATTTTACTCTCAGCATGTGAGTGTTTTTAAATGGGAGATATGTTCATGACAAGGTGAAAGTAAACATATAAAATTGGACGGACAAGACAGTGAGAAGAATATATAATATAAAAAATATAACTTTAAATATTAATTCACAGTGAAGATTGAAAAAAAATGTGCAAATAGCCTGAGGATAAAATACGCCATGTGTTATTTAGAGTCCTGTACTTGAATGCTCCGACAATGTTCATCAGACTGACGAAGAAACTGGGTAAGAAACTGTCTCTGTGCTGGCTGGTTTTCACAAACAGCACTCTGTAGCGCCTGCCTGGAAGGAGATGTTTTAAGAGTTTGTGTCCTGGATGGTGGGAAGATCAGCACTGATGGTCTTCTCTGCAGACCTGATTGTCCTTTGCAGTCTGGTCCTGTCCTGTTTTGTGGCTGAGCCAAAGCAGACAGTGGTGGATGTGCACAGCAAAGACTGAATGATGGCAGTGTAGAAGATGACCAGCAGCTCCCGTGGAAGGGCTTGAGCTTCCTGAGCTGCTGTACCAAGTACAACTGCTGGGCCTTCTCCCGGACATTGTTTATGAGTGAGGACCACCTCAAATCCTGTGAAAGGTGGATCCTCGGAATCTGAAGTTACCTACAGTAGGCACTGTGTTTTTGAGGATGGTGAGAGGCAGGAGTGTGTTGAGTGAGGATGGTTCTGAATGCATCACTGGACCAGTCATTTACAAATTTCAGGGGCTTCACCGACCAGTCCCCTGAGGTGCAGTTGTTTGTGTAGGGAGAGAACACACCTCTGGGTGCTGATGGTCCTTATGCCAGATGTGATACTCCCCAACTTCACCTGCTGTTTCCTGTCAGCCAGGACGCTGGTGATCCACTGACAAGTGGAGGTGGGCACAGTGAGCTGGGTGAGCTTCTGGGGGAAGATGTCTGGGATGACAGTGGTAAAAGCCGAGCATGGCATGCATCCCTGGGTAGTCAAAGTGGTGCAGGATGTAGCCAGTCCCACATTGACTGCATCATCAGCCAACCTATTTTCCCAGGAGGGAAACTGCAGGAGGTCCAACAGGGGGCTTGTGATGTCCTTCAGATGGATCAGCACCAGTCTCTCAAAGGACTTCATGACCACAGATGTCAGGGCAACAGGTCTGTCATCATTTAGTCCTGAATGGTGGACTTCTTGGGGACTGGGATGTTGGTGGAGTGAGCAGGAGGGAACTTCACGCAGCTCAAAATATCTGTTCAAGATCCAGATGAAGATGGGGCCAGTTTGTCAACACAAACTCTCAGTCAGGAAGAGGACACGCCATTTGGTTTCCTGGTTCCTGGCATTCCTGGTTTTCTGTTTCCTAAAGAGTAGACAGACATCTTCCTCACAGATCTACAGTGCAGGCAGGGAGATGGAGAGACGGGGGGTGGGGAGTGAGGTGAGGGTGAGCAGATAGGAGGTGTGAATGGCTCTCTTTCCAATCTGCAATAGAAACTGTTGAAGTCATCAACCAATCAGGGATTATGATTATGTCAACAGGTGCAGCTCCAAAACCATCTGTCACAACGCTGCAAAGAGGAGAAGACTGGGAACTGTTGCAGTGTCAAGTTCTTGGAGCTTCACCCAAACCTGAAGTCCAGTGGAAGGACAGAGAAGGAAACATCCTCCCTGCTGAAGAACCAAAGATCTCTGAAAGAGGAGGAAGCTACGACATCACCCTCCAAATTAAAGTGACCAAGACCGGCTACTATCGCTGTGTATCTACACAGGAGAGCATCAGACATCAGACTGAGGCTGAGACCTACGTTCATTTTGACGGTGAGATTCTTCCTCTTGGTATTTTAATCTTCGGATGGTTTTAAATCCTCCTTTGTCGATAGTTTTCACAGAGAGTTCTTCTTACCCAGTAACAGATTTCAAAACATCTGATGTGAGGACTGACATAAATCTGATGGATTAGAATCATGATTCAGTTCCTGAAGTGAATATAAACTCTGTGGAACAATCCAAAGTTCATTCATCACTTCAGGATTCACATATTAGTCGTGTACTGAAAAATATTGTCCATTTCCATGTCCAACAATTTCCTCCAGTGATGTTTGAGAAACGTCTGAACTTGTTTTCATAGGTTTCAGCAGCATGCACATCTTCAGTGACGATCTGAGTGTATGCTAAATGACTTTGTTCTGTATTTCAGGGGGAACGAACACACCGGTCCGTCTGTACGTGGTTATTGCAGGGTTATGTCTTGCTTTACTTCTTGGAATAGTTTTCTGCATATGTCGCACTAGTAAGTTCAAATCAACACATCCAAATAGATTTATTCAAACTTAAGACAGTTATCATGACTGTCCTTAAATGTCTTTTAAGCAGAGCTCACATTATGAATCATCTTCATCCATGAGTTGATCAGAGTGTCCCTTCTGGTATTTTACAGCAGGTTTTACCTTTTAGCCCGTTAAAGTGTCGATACTTCCGAATATCAGTTTACCTCTGTGTTTATCCGTCCATTCTCATCCTCCATCTTTGATAGATGTCACAGCCAATCAGAGTGTGTCATTCAGAGGCCTAGCTGCCAAAGTCTCTGGATATTTGGAGCTGATTGTTCATCATTACTGCTCCAAAGAATGAGCAGAACTCCTGATCAGATAAAGATAGAAACATCAGCTCAGCTGTAGAACGACCTAAACACATAATTTTACAAATACAAAGACAATTAATGCTGATCAATAATAATACTGACACCAATGTCACATTTGTTCTAACAAGTCAAACTGTATCTCAGGATTTATCATGACGCTCTCTGTTTATGGGCTCAGGATCTCAGGAATGTAACCAAGGCAGAGACCATGTTCAACCTGATTATGAATGACAGACTTGACCACAAGTAGTTGAATAAATAAAACATCCTGCTGACAGTTTAGGTTTTCTTCCATGTAATTTTGTTTTCTCTTCTGCAGGAAGAAAATAAAGTCATCCACAGATGAACAGGATCCACATCAGTCCTGAGCCATCAGACATGTGCAGTGGGTCCTTTCTGATGTGTGAACCAGTTTAGAACGGGAAACTGGATCATTTCAAAAGCTTCTTATCATTCATTCCTCTTTAAAAGGTCTTTGTAATAAACTTGCATGAAAAGTACTTCTCAAATAAAGATTGATTAACATGAACACACTGATCAGAACAGACTGACAACGTGTCACATTGTGATCTGATGGAAACATTCAGGTTCACCTGAATAGTCGAGGCTCTGTCAGGGCAGAAAATAAAAACCTGTGTCAGATTCAAACTACAGAATTCATCAGTGATGACAGAACATCTGGACCGCCAACAGACTGGAAACACCGACAGACCGGAACCAGAACTCCGGACCAGGTGACCAAAAGAAGGAGAATTAGTGGAATCAAATAAAACTAATGGAAAAACGAGCATCGAGGTTTGGACAGTTCTGGTTTCTGCGTCACTTCCTGCCAGTCCAACATTGATCATCCGAACCGACCCAAACTGATGACCACATTCCTGAACTTCAGTCAACATGAAGTCAGACTCAGAGCGCCACCTGCTGGACACCAGAAGTCAGTGTCACATCGTCACTTGTCAGATATACGTCACACCAGCATATGTATGGAGGAGTTTTTGTGCCACTATGAAATAAATAAATACTTCATTAAATAAATTAATAAATATATAATTAAATAATTACTTAAATGTGTCAATTGAAATACCAATTGATTTTATGTAAAAACACAATTATTTCAGTATTTAATTATTTTTGTGGTCCTGTGATGCAGTGTTTCATGAATTTATTTATCTGTCAAAGTCAGTGGGCGGGACTAATGCCAATTTACTGTGATCCATTGCTTTGGTCTGAAGTCTGTGCGGAAGCCTTTCAAAACATGGCGGCAATAGAGGACGTGCATGAACTTTCACGGGAGTTGTTGATCTTTTAGACCTTGCTGAATATGTGGAAGCAGGTACTGCAGACCCAGAGCATGCTTGGTCTGCAAAGTGACTGCAAATTTAGAAGAAGTGCTCCGCTGCTTCTCTGGTACCAGGACACAACAGACAACGCACACAGGGACCGGGGCGTTGGGCATTCTGACTTCAGTTCTGGAACATCAAGTTCTTTCTGGAGCACCAGCTTGTCTAATTGCAGCAATGCTTGGAGTGTCAAAGATCAGAAGGCGTATGAAACAAAACGGCCTGCCAGATTTCGACTGCGAGTAGATCCTGCAATTTTTAGAAATTCAAATACTCCCCCTTCTTGGAGTTTCAGGAACACTTCCATAAGTTTGTTAAAACCATCATCCCCTGTGGAAAAAAGCACATCATACTGACTTACCAAAAACTAAACAAGGCCTGTGAAAACTTACCAGGTGTTCACAACATGACGTGACAAACTACATAAGTATGAGTCAAATATGGACATTAAGAAACGTATGTCTTTGAAAAAGAAATGGAAATGCTAAGTAGAACTGCACAATTTCAACTTGCCACAGACAGTAAACTTTATGGATTAGCTAAATTCGTTTTACTCATCCAAAAATGTGACTCTTTGCCCTCCAAGTCCTGAAGAAAGAAGCTCCTCTTTAAGCCAGACATCAGACTTCGGTTTGTGTTGGTGGTCTCTCTTGTTCCTTCTGGCTCAGAGAGTTTTGATACTTCAGCTACAAGACAGAAAAATATCACAAATCAATCAGCTAAAGCAGCTAGTCTCTGGGACAGGTCCGCTTCTCTCCGCAGCTCCGGGGAACTTCTCAGCATTTTGTCCGACTCTGCCACTCGCGGGACGGAACGATTGAATGATTATTATTGACCCAGTTCGGCAGTCTGTGCGGACCTTTGTGCTGTTGTGTACCGGAGTGTGTTCTCCAGCTCTGCGTCGATCCGTGATCTGGATTCGATCTGTTTTGACTTGATGCTCTGGGTAACCAATCAGGCGTTAGTCCCGCCCACTGACTTTGATGGGTGAGTTTGACAGATTAAATTAATTAATGAAACACTGCATCACAGGACCACGAAATGATTAATTAAATACTGAAATAATTATGTGTTTTTACATTAAATCAATCGGTATTTCAATTAATAAATAACACATTTAAGTATTTAACTAATGATTTTTTTATTTAATGATGTATTTATTTATTTCACAGTGGCACAAAAACTCCTCCACACTTTTGGCTCTCTGAAGACAGGTACATGCAATGTACCACTCTGACCGGAAGGTGTCAGTGTGAGTCCATTAATCACCACAACAAAACACAACATGACGTAGAACTGGCGCCACCTGCTGTCCGCTCTCTGACTCTGATTTCAGCTGATTCATCAGTCTGATTGAATTGACATGAGTTGTTGGTCCAACAGTCCAAATCCTTTTTGTGTTGTTTCAGTTAAATGATGAGTTTCTCTCACAGCAGAAGTAAAGTCAGGATTGTGTTTTGTCTGTCCGGACCGACCCGGTTCTGCGGTCTTCGGTCCGTCCAGGACAGGCTTTTATTGTGAAGGCCGTGCAGAAGGTGTGTGATCAGCCAATCAGAGTGTGAGGAGGCTGCAGCTCGGTCCTCCAGATGTTCCTGATGTGGGCCGGTGACTGTAGTGGAGAGTCGGACCGCCATGGAGCTGCTTCCGGTGTGTCTCTGGGTCCTGATCTGGTCCGGATCAACGTCAGCTGCTGAAGCCGGTGAGAACCATCAGGGACAGCTGACGTCAGCACCGGCACCTGTGACGATGCTGTTAAACGGCCGGTGACGTCATTGAATGACATCATCCGTTAATAACAGCCGTTAACAGAGCTGCTCCGGTCCAGAGGAGGTTTGGGACGTTATGACGACACAGGACAAGTGTAGATGAGTGTGTGAGTCTGTGTGTGTGTGTGTGTGTGTGTGTGTGTGTGTGAGTCTGTCTGTTTGTCTGTCTGAGTGTGTGTGTGTGTGTGTGTGTGTGTGTGTGTGTGTGAGTCTGAGTGTGTGTGTCTGTGTGTGTGAGTGTGAGTCTGTCTGTGTGTCTGTCTGTCTTGGTTCAGGGCGTTGTGTGTGTCTGTGTGTGTGTGTTGGTTCAGGGCGTTGTCTATGTGTGTTTCGGTTCGGGGCGTTGTGTGTGTCTGTGTGTGTCGGTTCAGGCCGTTGTGTGTGTCTGTGTGTGTCTGTGTGTGTGTCTCCATCCTCTCCAGATCACAGATGTTGTAGATTCTGATTTGACTCTGTTGTTGTTCTCTTTTTCTCTGATCAAATCTAAAGTGAGTTCATTTGTGTAGTTGTGTAGTTGTGATGAACTCCGTCACAGCAGCAGGTGCTCAGGTGGTTCATTGGTTATTGACTGATTGTCATCATGAACATTCAGCTCAGGTGATGTTCAGGAATATTGGACCTCCTCCACCTTTCCGTGGTAACACTCCCTCCTTCTCAGGAAAATGAGGGTGGAGATGTTGTTCCTGATGATTGTTGTGGAACAGTGAAACCTGTTAGTTCAGTTCTCAACTGTTTCTGAGGACACGCTTTGTTTTATCTCGTCTACAGGAGCCTGGAGGGGTCAGCTGAGTTTGTATCAGGGCGGCCTTCATGAATGAAGCAGTCAGGAGTCGGTTTATTAGGAACACCCAGATCAAAGAGATTCAGTCTGAATCAGCAGTCGTGAAGGTTACACTGTTCAGTTTGTGTGGATCAGGTGTCGTCTCACCTGTGTGATGGTTGGTAGGATGTAGTTTGTGTTGTTCAGTCTGCCCTCGTTGATCTGGATCAGAAGGTGTCACATTCTTCCTCCTTTCCTTCCTGACTGACTGACAGCTTCCTTCATTGTGTAACTTCTGGCTGGTTTCTCTGCTGAAATATAAAACCTGCAGAATCTGAACCAGAATGAAATAAAAAGCACAGACGGCTTTGATTTAATGTTCATATCCATGTTGGAGCCGGAGCTCTGAATGAATATGAACATAAACTGACTGCAGATTCACCTCATTGTCTTCAACATATCAGTGTTTAATCATCATAATGATGGATTTACTTTAAAACAAATCAGAACAAACAGAAACAGCAAAATCCCTGAAAACAGACAAACAGCTTCGTCCTCAATAATATTAATCAGGATAATAAATTCAGAAACGTCATTATGCTGTCAAAGTGGCACGAAAACATTTCCTGGTCTGTTTGTCTTCAGCTCCGTCAGGTCTGGACATGAAACTGTCTGTCAGTGGCTGATTGGTGATGACATCACTTCCTGTAGCAGACGCCATCTTGTGTCCATGTTAATAACAGCCTGTAAATTCCTCCATCCCATGGACTTCACTGGTGGTTAATATTTGTTGTTGCAGCAGCTCAGCAGTTAGATTGTGTTACCTGTTCACAGTGAACACGGCAGCTGATTGTGTTGTTTTCCTGTCGAACACACACAAACACACAGATACGTTGATTTTTGTGTCTTTAGTGAATAAATGTGGTTGTCTGTATTTAATGTTGTGGCCTCAACACTGTAAATGTTGTTGTCATGACCTGATTTTACTCGTTCAGTTCTTTAAGATGTTTTATAAGAAAATAAACCATCAGCCTCCACAACACTTTGACTTCAAGACAAAAATCACAACACAACTGAGGTGTGGAGTCTGTGATTATATTTCTAAATAACACAATAATTAAAATCTGTTTTGTCTTCCAGGACCAGAGATCACAGTGATAGAAGGACGTGATGGAAATGACTAAACTAAACATTGAAGTGGGTGGGTGTGATGCTCCCAGTGGTTTCTGGGTAATGTGTGTGTCATGAACTAAATTGGGACTCATTTCACTTTGACACCTCTCAGTCTGACACTCATCATTCTCTAACACCTTTTCTGCACCTTCTCTGCATTTCTTTACTCAAACTTTGTCCTTTTGAGCTTTTCGGTTTGATCTCTTTGTGTTTTTCATTTTTTAAAAGTCTCCTCACATTCAGACTCAGCTGATTCTGTCTGATCAGTTCAGACTCTGAATGTTTCCTTCGTCTCCAAAGAAAAGTTCCTCTCGTGTGTTTGGGTTGTTTCTATCTTTATCTGATCAGGAGTTTTGCTTGTTAATGATGAAAAATCAGTTCCAAATATCTGATTGTCTTTATTCTGTCAACTCAGAAACATTCAGGACTGATCCTGATTGGCTGTGACATCACCCACCGGAGCCAATAGGAGCGTCCGATGGAAAGACGTGACTCCAGACGTCACTGTCAAAGATGGAGGATGAGGATGGACGGATAAACACACAGAAGGAGTCAGAGAGTCGGACTGATCCAGATCGGACAGATCAGCTGATTCTGTTTAAGGGGGAAACAGGAAGAGCCATCAGGTTTGGAAGTTGACATAAATGTGTTTTAACTGCAGAGGAACAATAACTTCAAAAGCAGTCTTTGGTCACTGATGGAGCTAAGTCTTCAAACTTCTTAAAGTTGTTGACATTTCATATTTTCAGTGAAGAATAAATGAAGAGATCAGTTCAGTCTGATGGTCACTAAGAAACATTTGTCCTTCAACATGTCTCAAATCTTTGCTTTCTGTCAAGTTGTGAGACAAACTGATCCTGGGGGGTTGAGGCTGATGACACATGTTTTTGTTTCAGCGTGTTTTGTCTGTTTTGTCCGTGTGACTGCTTCCTGATGGGTTTGTTATTAGATTATTTTATTCTCTGGCTCTGGTTTGGACTGTAGATGTGAAGTTATTGCTTTCAAAAATGTTGCCTCAATTTATTTCTGCGACAGTTTCTATCACAATTAATTAATCAAGTCAGATAATGAAAGTCAGATATTTCATATCTGTGTTCAGGTTAATCTGGTGTTTAGGATTTAAATGTTGAACATCAGTTTGTGTGATAACTGAGCATCAACACTGAATCTTTCCAGGTTCATCACACACAATGTGCTTTCACATTAGAGCTCTACTGTTTGACATCCGTCCTGGCTCTGATCCACAGACTTACCTCGTCTGAACTGGGCCGAGCCCTCAGACGTCCCTGCTGATTGGTCAGAGCAAATATCCCATAACCTCAACCCAGAACGTTGGGCTGAAGCTGAAAGCCTGGTGCTCACGATGTGCTTCTCCTGTTGGCACAAATGAGGACCTGCTCCGTTTAGCAACTGAGGGCTCGCTGAGAGGACGGCAGAACGCAAGGCTCAGCTAGTTGAGTCCGTGTGCAGAAGAAGAAGCCCCAGCAGAAGAACTACTCGGTCCTGGTTCGGATCTGGAGTCCCAGTCCGGACCTGGCTGTTGGTTATTCCCCGTCTCCGGATGTTCCACCAAAAACGCCTCGCCTCCTCCGGCCTCTCCAGTGGCCAGCTGTTTCATCCTCAGGTTGATGGAGCCATAAGTCCTCTTGGGTCGGACAAACGCCGCCCGGCGCCGGTACATCTCGCCCCGGCAGATGGACACCATGAGCAGAACCGACAGGAACATCCCCCCCAGGGTCAGCAGGCCCAGGCCCGCGATGATGCACTTGTCCAGGTGGGAGCCCAGCTGGGCGTAGTACATCTCCAGCTTCTCCATCTGGCGAGCCGACAGCAGGTCCGGGTCGACCTTTGCCTCCCGAGGGATGGTGTAGGCGATGACCACGAGGACGATGCCGCTCACCAGGAACACCAGGGCGAAGATGAAGCCGTAGTCCGCCGAGTGGTCGTCAGCAGGAGTCAGCTCAGTGAAGTCCTGCCCGTCCTCCTGCCCAAGAACGCCTTCCTCCTCATCCAACGGCCTGGGGGGACGATCCTGATGCTGCTCCCCCTGGAAGAAAGATGAGGACAGGTGAGGACAGGTCAGGTGAGGAGACGTGAAGATGGGAGAGGACAGGTGAGGACAGGTCAGGTGAGGAGACGTGAAGATGGGTGAGGACAGGTGAGGACAGGTCAGGTGAGGAGACATGAAGATGGGAGAGGACAGGTCAGGTGAGGAGACGTGAAGATGGGTGAGGACAGGTGAGGACAGGTGAGGACAGGTCAGGTGAGGAGACGTGAAGATGGGAGAGGACAGGTGAGGACAGGTGAGGACAGGTCAGGTGAGGAGACATGAAGATGGGTGAGGACAGGTGAGGACAGGTCAGGTGAGGAGACGTGAAGATGGGTGAGGAAAGGTGAGGACAGGTCAGGTGAGGAGACGTGAAGATGGGAGAGGAGAGGTGAGGACAGGTGAGGACAGGTCAGGTGAGGAGACGTGAAGATGGGAGAGGACAGGTGAGGACAGGTGAGGACAGGTCAGGTGAGGAGACGTGAAGATGGGTGAGGACAGGTGAGGACAGGTGAGGAACCAAACGAACCGTGACAGGTGAGGACAGGTCAGGTGAGGAGACATGAAGATGGGTGAGGACAGGTGAGGACAGGTCAGGTGAGGAGACGTGAAGATGGGAGAGGACAGGTCAGGTGAGGAGACGTGAAGATGGGAGAGGACAGGTCAGGTGAGGAGACATGAAGATGGGTGAGGACAGGTGAGGACAGGTCAGGTGAGGAGACGTGAAGATGGGAGAGGACAGGTCAGGTGAGGAGACGTGAAGATGGGAGAGGACAGGTGAGGACAGGTGAGGACAGGTCAGGTGAGGAGACGTGAAGATGGGAGAGGACAGGTGAGGACAGGTGAGGAACCAAACGAACCGTGCTGCTGTCAGAGGTCGAGGGCCCAGCTGCCGCCTGCTCTTCGTGCTGCTCGTCCGGCTGGTAGGAGGCGTTCTCAAAGCCGCGGGCGGACGGCGTCCAGGACGTAGAGGCCTGAGCCGCAGACACGACCTGCCGGCCTCCTCCGCCTTGGAGCTCGCGGAGCTCTACGGCGTTAAAAGAGGACTCCATCGAAACCTGCTGGGTGTGTTCATGTCTCCGCCATCGTCCTCACTGAGGAGGTGACATCCACAGTAAGAGGTCAAAGGTCTCTGTGGAGTTTCTGTCATCATGTCAGACGGTGACAAACTCTGCAGAAGTTTCTGTTTGTTTTGGGGGGTTTTTTGGAACTTGGACTAAACGAGAATTTTTTCCACGTCTGGAGACTCACAAAGCTTTTGGTGCCAACAGTGAAGCACAAAAAAACATAGTTCAATTCACATCATCAATGTAATAATGGCGTCTCACCTCGGTAGATTTTATTTCCATTTCTTCCTCCTCTCGTCATCGCAGCCTCTTCTTCCTGTTGAGGTGAATGAAGAATTGAAACCAGAACCTCAGTCCTCATCAGTGTCCACACACTAAAGAGGAGTCCGGGCCTCAGGACAAAGGGAACCGGATCCTGTGGTCCTGGTCTACGTCATAATTCTGTTTTCTTATTTAAAGCCACTGACAGATAAAGGTGACAGTTAAACGATTTATCATGATGACGGCTGCAGGTTCAGGATCTGATGAAATACTGAGACGGTCCTCATCAAACCTGATTCAGTTTCCTCCAAAACATCTCTTTCCCTTTAACTCCTTCTGGGAGCTCCCGGTGCCACAGGGAGGGGGCCGGGGGGGCCAGGAGGGCCCGGGGCCCCCCGGCCAGTGTGTCAGCTCCTGATGTGCACAGAGACGGTGTGACCTTGATACGTCAACCTGCCGAAACCTGGAGCACTAAGTGTGTGTGTGTGTGTGTGTGTGTGTGTGTGTGTGTCTGTGTGTGTCTCTGTGTGTCTCTGTGTGTGTGTGTCTGTGTGTCTGTGTGTGTCTCTGTCTCTGTGTGTCTCTGTGTGTCTGTGTGTGTGTGTGTCTGTGTGTCTCTGTGTGTGTGTGTCTGTGTGTCTGTGTGTGTCTCTGTGTGTCTGTGTGTGTGTGTCTCTGTGTGTGTGTCTCTGTGTGTCTCTGTGTGTCTCTGTGTGTGTGATCATATCAGGACCAGCCCGGACAGATAAGCGCCACCGACTCATTCATCATCCGACCTGAGGGCTGATAAGTCGGGCAGACGGAGGATGGAGAGTCCTGATCCTGATCCGGATCATCCAAATGAGCCAACACGGAGACGGGAAGTACCGATTTAACCGGCTGGGGGGGGGGGGGGGGTGGGGGATGACCGGGATGGAGTCGGTATCCACCGGACAGCCATCGACGGTGGCTCCGGTTAGACGGGCGGAGGACCGGAGTGACAGCGGGGTCTTACCTGCTGCAGGCGGCCGAGCAGATCCGGAGACATCCGGAGAGGAGGGAGCTGCTGGAGGATGGAGGGGATGCTGAGGGGGGAGGAAGGGGAGGGACTGAGCATGCGCAGATGAACATGAACACAGTCTGAACTCCAATCATCAGTCATGATCGATTACAGTGTCAGCGGTGGGGGAACATCAGGTCTGTCTGTCCCTGTGATGGACTCTGATCAGAATCAGAATCAGAATCAGTTACAGATGCTCCCATTCAAAAGTCTTAAGAAGTGTAAAACACTAAAATAAAATAAAATATAAATGTCCATTTGTTCCTGTACCTACAAAGTGATGAATAAAACAGCAGTCTACCAACATTTGAATATAGAATATAGAATAAACCAGCTGACTCAGAGTGAGTCAGTGTTTTCAGCCCAGTCCAGTTTATTGTCCACACAGACCGTCTGGATGGACTCAGGGGTCATTGGCACCTTAGTCCTTCTCAGGTCCACAACCAGGAGGGGACGAGTTCAGTTCGTCTGGAAAATCTGCTGAAAAACAGGCTGAGTTCGTCGGCCCCGTCCACGCTGCCTTCAACCCCCCTGCTGCCAGCTGACCTGAAGCCTGTGATGGTCCTCCAGGATGGACTCTGGAGGACTCTGGAGGACTCTACTGGACTCTACTGGACTCTGATGGACTCTGATGGACTCTGGAGGACTCTGGAGGACTCTACTGGACTCTACTGGACTCTGATGGACTCTGATGGACTCGGATGGACTCTGATGGACTCTGGAGGACTCTGGAGGACTCTACTGGACTCTACTGGACTCTGATGGACTCTGATGGACTCGGATGGACTCTGGAGGACTCTGGAGGACTCTACTGGACTCTGATGGACTCTGGAGGACTGTGGAGGACTGTGGAGGACTCTGATGGACTGTGGAGGACTGTGGAGGACTCTGATGGACTCTGGAGGACTGTGGAGGACTCTGATGGACTCTGGAGGACTCTACTGGACTCTGATGGACTCTGGAGGACTCTGGAGGACTCTGATGGACTCTGGAGGACTGTGGAGGACTGTGATCTGTCCAGGCTCCATCAAACCTGGAAAATGTTGATGAATGAACTTCCACAGTGATTGAAGAGGAGAGTACGGCGGCCCATTGAGGACAAAACTCAAAGATTAACGTCTCTCTCTGAATGTTCAGAACCTGGACCTGGACTCTGGTCTGAAGAGCTTTAAACCTTCATGACCATCAGGGGGCGACTGGACTGATGTGAAAAGAATTCAGATTGATATGAAACACGAAACAGATTTTCTCCAAACTGCACCAGAAGAACCTGAACTGACTCCATCTTCATCCCAGCAGCAGCCCGTCACTTTATCATGACCTTGAGCAGAAGTGAGGAGAAAAAGAAGGATTTTTATTTAAAGGTGTTCCTTAAAAATTTTAATATCAGGTTACATTTGCTGTTCAGTTTTTCTTGCTGGTTTTGTTTCGGCTCCTTCACCGGAGCAGTACTATCTGTACGTCATCTTCATGAATACTCTGGGTTCTTTCACCAGAGCAGTACTATCTGTACTTCATCTTCATGAATACTCTCGGTACCCTTCACCGGAGCAGTACTATCTGTACTTCATCTTCATGAATACTCTGGGTTCTTTCACCGGAGCAGTACTATCTGTACTTCATCTTCATGAATACTCTGGGTTCTTTCACCGGAGCAGTACTTTCATCTTTGTGCATGTACTTGTACCAGAGTACATTTTAGCTCCAACAGTAACTCTCAGTATTTTTCCTCCCCTTGTGAAGCTGTTAGATGTGATCATCAGTTCGTGGTTCCTCTGCAGGTCTGCTGGAGGAATTCATCTGATCAGGATCTGCAGAAAAGACATTTCATTTCTGAGGAAACAAGAGAGCAGTTATACTGAAATGACTTCTGCTTACTTTTCTTCCTGTGATTTTCAGAGTCCTTGATGAGAAAGAACTGAACCAGAGCTAAAACTGTTGCCACGACCAAAAAACTTCCCAGATCCACATGGAGACACGGCCGCGATCAAAGAGTTCCTCTGAAACATGATAAAATCTCTCAGAATCATTGTGTGTAAAATGTGGAACTTTCTGTGAAAACACTGAGATCTCACTTGGTAAAGAGAACTGAGCTTCAACAACATGGAGATCAGTTTGATGGTTTTATTGTATGAAATCACTCAGAGAGCTTTGATTTGATTCAAACCTCTGTGTAAGATGTCATAATTAAAAGACACATCCAAGTGGTTTGTCATGAAGGAGGCTCACAGGATCATCTACTCCGAACGGTGTGGAGACAAACAGGAAGTCAGACTGACAGCAGTCTGTCTCTGACACACTCCGACTGATGCTTTGTCTCATTTAAACAACGCAGTTTAGATTTGTTGTTTCTTGACTAGAAAGGAAATGCACTCCTCGAGCTTTTAACATTTACAGGGGGGCACAGAGCATGTTTACTGGGGCACGTTCACGTGCTTGACCCCAAACGGGCTCATTAGGATCTAAACCTTCAAGGTTTCTGTTCTGGAAAAAATCCAGATTTTCCAATAAAATGAAAAACAAAACAGTTTGACATTTCCACAGAAGAATGAGGAGGTAAAGGAGAAGTTGTTCCTCCGCTGCTTCACTTCAAAAACTCTTGATCACAGCTTTTAGGAGAATAAAGCTGACGTTTGAGATACTCCGGACGAAAAGTTTCTCTTCTGTAAAATGAACTGAGAAAGAAGATCAGAGGAACTGACCTCTGAGCAGCAGAAGTCAGAGTGAAGACATTTCCCAGCCTCCTCCAGCCTGAAGCAGCTGAGAGACTCATTCCTGTCGTTCAGGGTGAAGACAGAAAACTAACGGAGCATCATACAAGTGAACGTTAAAGCAGCAGCACACTGATCACTGCTGTGAACGTTCATCTCTCTTTGCTGTCTGTGTGGGGTTGTGTTTCATGGGACGTCAGCTGATTGGACAGACTGTCTGTGTGTTCCTGCAGGGGTTCGGGTTAACCCTAACCCACACAAAAGGAACACAAAAAGAACCCACAACCACACATTCATGAAAAACTGAAAGTGCTGAACTCTCATTTTGGGGAAGTGGCTGATTTCATTGGACCTGAATCTGAAACCTGATCTGAACCTTAAACTTTTCTCCAAAATCAACACAAAACTCACAAAGTCTCTGTTTCTCCAACACAACAAACATAAATAAATAAAAATTAAAAATCGAAGGGTCAAAGGTCACAGGTCTGTCGGCCATCTTGTTCTTTAGAAACCAGATGAGGAGAAGGTGGATCTGAGCCCCCTTCAGGTCAAAGATCAGACTGAAACTGTAACAGGAAATGAAAAACATCGATCAGATATTATAAAATAAAAAAACTATAATTTTATTTCTATTTAAATAAATAAACAGATGAGCTCCTTCGGCTTTTCTTCATTTTCCAACATCACTGAATGGATCTGATGAGCAGGTTCAGTTTGTGGATTTCTCTGCACTTCTTCACTCTCTCCTTCCTTCTGATGATGCAATGACCGTGTGAAGGGGCTGACTGCGAGAATCGAAAGCGTTCTGCAGAAAAGCTGCAGGTTTGTGTGCCAGCTGCAGTTATGGAGCTGCTTCCTCTGTGTGTGTGCGTCCTGATGTGGGCTGCAGCAGCGTCTGCCGAGGAACCCGGTGAGAAACTGAGCTGCACACAAAACAACAACTTTGTGTTTGTAAAAGTCGTTTAAAAATCTTTCTTCATGAGTCGGCGACAAACTTTTCTGTTCATATTTGTTTAAAAGTCGGCTGTTACTTTTAATTTGACAGCGACATAAATGTGAAATCATGTTCAGGTTATTTGAAATTGATGAGACTGGGCAAAGATTTGTTAATATAAAATATTAAACTGTTATTGTCACGAGCACAGGTGCTGATTTATACAAGAAAGAACTGATGTAGAAAACTAATATACACATTTCTTATCATTGTCAAGCTTTTGTGTTATTTTGTTGTCTGATGTGAACAAATTTTCACGGAAATCTAAAGTGAGCAAAAAAAAAAAAAAAAAGTGATTCTTTCTCCAAAAGAAAAGAATTTAGTTTTTAATAGAATAAAGTGATTTTTCATTTACACCCAAAAAACAACTTGCTGTTTTAGCTCACATCAAGTTTAACAGTTTTCATGTGTAACTGTAACTTTAAATGTTCTCATAGATCATAATTTAAATTATTTTACAGATTTCTGAATTTATCTCACTGAGCCAAACGCCCCTCAGACATGGAGGCAAAAACACCTCGAGCTGTCTAAACGGCTGAGGAAGCTGAGCGACCACACACACACACACACACAGACACACACACACACACACACACACACACTCGTCTTTACTGAGGTGATCACTTCACTTCCTCATTTCAAACGTCTTCAGGAGAAAAAGAAACTTTCCCACATTACGGCCTCTTTCATAACACGAGTCTGTTTGAAACGTCCCAGAATGAAAATAACATGACGAAATAATGAGATGTTTGTAATTTTCTGATCATCTTATTTCCTGCTGAGCCGTCTGTTGACTGAACATTTAGTGTCACTGAAACTCTTCATTCTGTGGATGGACACCTGTTTATTTAGAAACGAGTCATTTTACAACAAACAGACAAACCAAACAGTCAAATGTCTCAGAATTTGTATTTGTAAAGTTGTTTCTGTCTTTAAGTGAAAGTATTTTATTCTAAATTCAGTTGATGTTTAGTCAGAACAAAGACGTCCACGTGTCTAAATCCAACATGTTTTGTCTTCCAGGACCAGAGATCACAGTGATAGAAGGACATGATGTGACTTTACCCTGTTCCATCTCAGAGGATATTACAGCTGAGAGGTTTGACTGGAGGGCTGACGGTCAGAAGGAGGTTTATGTGTATGAAGGTGGTCTTTCTTCCAGTAAAGATCTATCAGGTCAACATGAGCAGTTCAAAGGTCGTGTCTCACATTTTCCTGGAGGACTGAAGGACGGAAACGCCTCCATAAAGATCAGCAACACGAAGGTGTCTGACAGTGGAAAGTACAGCTGTGAATTTAGACGTACAAATCAGAAACAGCACGTGAAGCTTCTTGTTGGTGAGTGTTTTCATCAAACTCCTGATTATTCACTGATCTGATCTCAGATCAAACATCAGAATACACATCTGGAGGACCTCGTCCCCACAGACCTGCAGCCACATCTGGGCTGATTCCCTCTGAAGGATCAGACATGTTGGATATCTGACACGTTCCAGTTTAGTTCATTCTGAACAATCACCTTTCAGCAGTTTGTGGTGGATTAAATTTGAGATGAATCTACTTCAGACTGATGAAACGAGATTCAACCAGAAAGGTGTTTGTTTCCAGCTCAGCATTAACATGAACATCTTTGAATGTTGTTTTTAAACTTAGACGTTGGTGAAATTGGTTTTAGGTAGATCTGTCATACATTCCCAGGTTTGTTATCTGTTTCCTACACGAATGATTTCACAAACTAACATCTGTTTTGCTTTGTTCTTCCTTTTAGATGGTCCCTTAACCTGTTAGGGTTCATTTTACTGATGTGCATTTCTGTCTCTGAATACTTTCCCATTTTTAACCGTGTTTTCCACCAAAAGTACAAGAACCTGATCCATTTTCACAGCATGAGTGAAAACGAGCTGTCGGAGGTTTCATGGGCTCCGTTCATTTGACTTTCAGCTCAGAATCTGTAGAGCTGACGAAGGATTGAACCGACAAACACGGAAACGCTGCTCTTCTTTGACTTCCAGCTCATATTTAGACCGCAGTAAAACCGTCGTATCAGCAGATATCAGGCCCACGTTCACACCGTCCGTTCGTCAGCTGGCGTCCAACATCTGTACCAAATGTCATGTTGATAGACTGAAGTGTCTCTGAGATATTTCCCAAAGTGCAGCACAGATCATCTCCATCAGAGGACTACAGAGCTTTAGAAAAGCTCTCCAGAGCTCCAAATAAAGAAGAGAAAAGTGTTGAGTGGCTCTAAAAGTGTCCCTGAATGTTAAAGCCGACTAAAAGAAGCTGCACTTCATGTTCACATCCACATTTCCATCTTTAGTTTATTCAATCTGCTCTCTGTGGCCCGATAAGGACTTCCTCTGTTCTGTGGGCGGGCCTCCGCCGCAGGAAGTCCGGCTACGCTAACTTCCATATATGGGCAGGCAGCTCCTTTTACCGCCGACACGCTCTGACTGTTTTCACGGAGCTCACTTCCTATTGGACGGAAGCAGCTGTCCATCAAAGTCATGAGGGGCCGCCGAAAGGCGCGCTCCTCTGATTGGCCGAGGAGTAAAGAGTTCGTTAGTGACGTCAGTGTAAGTGCTGTAAAGGTGCTGATTGGTTTGATTTGTTGCTGGGCGGGTCCTGATGTCAGAGACCTTGAAGCTCATTGGTCAGTTATTCGGGCCAAAGTGAAAATTGACAGAAATGCAGATGAAGCGGAAGTTTGAAGAGCAGCGTTCAAACTAAAGGCGGGAATTCATTCACTTTAATTTGGCTCGTTTTTACATCCACTGGATTTAAAACCAGCTGGATTCAATCTGCGGCTTCTTCTTCTTTAAATCGAGCCCACTTCGTCTTTAAAAGTCTCTTTTTGGACCAATAAACCGATTTTAACGGCGGCGACACAAGTTAGCAAGCTAGTTTCTGCCGGCTGACTGCCGTAAAGTGAGACGTTCCTGTTCGAACGTCGTAAATCCGCCGTGAAGATCGTTAAGGGCGATGAAAAAAACGAACATCTGAGCTTTCAGATGAGATATAACGTGTTTATATGAACATTTGGCTCCATGTGGAAATATGTAGTCAATGTATTTATGGACTTTTCCACATTCATGTCGGGTCGTATGCAACCTCTGAGCCACAAAAGGTTAAAAGACAGAAGTGACGAAAACATCCCAGGTGAGTCTGTTGTGTTATGACGTCACGGTGACGGCGCCACTCTTTATTTGCGACGTGAGGATAATTACCCTTCACTTTATGTAGATTTATCCTGATTGATTTAGATCTATTCAGACATCACTGATCCGTGTTCAGAAAAACAAGATTATGTTGAATTCAGTCAGTTTAAGTCGACTCCATCACACAACAGTTGTGTTGAATTGTGTTAGATTGTGTTAGATTGTACAGGCGTACCTAATGAAGTGAACACTGAGTGTGTGTCAGTGACACAGTTAATACTTAACATAATCTTTACGTTGTTTTAGTGGGATAGAAGATGTTCTTTACGTCTTAACAAATTTCACATGATTTCATCTTGACAAATATCAATAGCCCTCATAATATCAAGTCAAAAGTAAATCCTCCTATTGTGCCTTTCTCTGTTATGTATTTTCTACTTAAACTCAATATAAAACATTTTTTAAGCAAAAAAGATTCTGTAAGATACTGTAAAAATTGTTCATAAATTATTCTTTATGTTTACAGGTACAATTTCAAAGCTGTCCTTCAAGATACTTGGTGAAACACAGGATGGTGTGAATCTCGAGTGTGAGGTTCATGGTGAGACCTTCAGACCTGAAGTTCAGTTGATGGACGGAGATGGAAACATCCTCCCTGCTGAAAAACCAAAGATTTCTGAAACAGGAAGAAGCTACACCATCATCGTCCATACTAAAGTGACCACATCTGGCAACTATCGCTGTGTAGCAACACAGGAGCCCATCAAACATCAGATTTACGATCAGAACTATGTACCTGTACCTGGTGAGATTCTTCATGGATCTGCTCATTCTGTGTTCAGACTTTACTCAGTACATCTGGATGGTGAATCTCTCAAAGTTGTTGAAATGTTGTAAAAGAAACCCTTGATTGTAGCTACAGCTATCAGACAATGATATGAATATAAACTCTGTGGAACAATCCAAAGTTCATTCATCACTTCAGGATTCACATATTAGTCGTGTACTGAAAAATATTGTCCATTTCGCATTAATTCATTCCTGCTTCTAAACTCTGCAGAAAAAAGTCAAAGAATTTCCTCCAGTGATGTTTGAGAAACGTCTGAACTTGTTTTCATAGGTTTCAGCAGCATGCACATCTTCAGTGACGATCTGAGTGTATGCTAAATGACTTTGTTCTGTATTTCAGGGGGAACGAACACACCGGTCCGTCTGTACGTGGTTATTGCAGGGTTATGTCTTGCTTTACTTCTTGGAATAGTTTTCTGCATATGTCGCACTAGTAAGTTCAAATCAACACATCCAAATAGATTTATTCAAACTTAAGACAGTTATCATGACTGTCCTTAAATGTCTTTTAAGCAGAGCTCTCATTATGAATCATCTTCATCCATGAGTTGATCAGAGTGTCCCTTCTGGTATTTTACAGCAGGTTTTACCTTTTAGCCCGTTAAAGTGTCGATACTTCCGAATATCAGTTTACCTCTGTGTTTATCCGTCCATTCTCATCCTCCATCTTTGATAGATGTCACAGCCAATCAGAGTGTGTCATTCAGAGGCCTAGCTGCCAAAGTCTCTGGATATTTGGAGCTGATTGTTCATCATTACTGCTCCAAAGAATGAGCAGAACTCCTGATCAGATAAAGATAGAAACATCAGCTCAGCTGTAGAACGACCTAAACACATAATTTTACAAATACAAAGACAATTAATGCTGATCAATAATAATACTGACACCAATGTGACATTTGTTCTAACAAGTCAAACTGTATCTCAGGATTTATCATGACGCTCTCTGTTTATGGGCTCAGGATCTCAGGAATGTAACCAAGGCAGAGACCATGTTCAACCTGATTATGAATGACAGACTTGACCACAAGTAGTTGAATAAATAAAACATCCTGCTGACAGTTTAGGTTTTCTTCCATGTAATTTTGTTTTCTCTTCTGCAGGAAGAAAATAAAGTCATCCACATCAGTCCTGAGCCATCAGACGTGTGCAGTGGGTCCTTTCTGATGTGTGAACCAGTTTAGAACGGGAAACTGGATCATTTCAAAAGCTTCTTATCATTCATTCCTCTTTAAAAGGTCTTTGTAATAAACTTGCATGAAAAGTACTTCTCAAATAAAGATTGATTAACATGAACACACTGATCAGAACAGACCGACGTGTCACATTGTGATCTGATGGAAACATTCAGGTTCACCTGAACAGTCGAGGCTCTGTCAGGGCAGAAAATAAAAACCTGTGTCAGATTCAAACTACAGAATTCATCAGTGATGACAGAACATCTGGACCGCCAACAGACTGGAAACACCGACAGACCGGAACCAGAACTCCGGACCAGGTGACCAAAAGAAGGAGAATTAGTGGAATCAAATAAAACTAATGGAAAAACGAGCATCGAGGTTCGGACAGTTCTGGTTTCTGCGTCACTTCCTGCCAGTCCAACATTGATCATCCGAACCGACCCAAACTGATGACCACATTCCTGAACTTCAGTCAACATGAAGTCAGACTCAGAGCGCCACCTGCTGGACACCAGAAGTCAGTGTCACATCGTCACTTGTCAGATATACGTCACACCTGCATATGTATGGAGGAGTTTTTGTGCCACTATGAAATAAATAAATACTTCATTAAATAAATTTATAAATATATAATTAAATAATTACTTAAATGTGTCAATTGAAATACCAATTGATTTTATGTAAAAACACAATTATTTCAGTATTTAATTATTTTGTGGTCCTGTGATGCAGTGTTTCATGAATTTATTTATCTGTCAAAGTCAAATCATCTCACTTCAAATCAAATCAGATTTATTTGTATAGCGCCAAATCATAACAAAGTTACATCAAGGCACTTTAAATATAGAGCAGGTCTAGACCAAACTCTTTATAAATTTATTTAAAGAGACCCAACAGATCCCCCGATGAGCAAGCACTTGGCATAAGTGGCAAGGAAAAACTTCCTTTAAGAGGCAGAAACCTCGAGCAGAACCAGGCTCAGGGGGGGCGGCCATCTGCCTCGACCGGTTGGGTTGAGAGAGAGAGAGAGAGAGAGAGAGAGAGAGGCAGACAAGTCAGTGGGCGGGACTAATGCCAATTTACTGTGATCCATTGCTTTGGTCTGAAGTCTGTGCGGAAGCCTTTCAAAACATGGCGGCAATGGAGGACGTGCATGAACTTTCACGGGAGTTGTTGATCTTTTAGACCTTGCTGAATATGTGGAAGCAGGTACTGCAGACCCAGAGCATGCTTGGTCTGCAGAGTGACTGCAAATTTAGAAGAAGTGCTCCGCTGCTTCTCTGGTACCAGGACACAACAGACAACGCACACAGGGACCGGGGCGTTGGGCATTCTGACTTCAGTTCTGGAACATCAAGTTCTTTCTGGAGCACCAGCTTGTCTAATTGCAGCAATGCTTGGAGTGTCAAAGATCAGAAGGTGTATGAAACAAAACGGCCTGCCAGATTTCGACTGCGAGTAGATCCTGCAATTTTTAGAAATTCAAATACTCCCCCTTCTTGGAGTTTCAGGAACACTTCCATAAGTTTGTTAAAACCATCATCCCCTGTGGAAAAAAGCACATCATACTGACTTACCAAAAACTAAACAAGGCCTGTGAAAACTTACCAGGTGTTCACAACATGACGTGACAAACTACATAAGTATGAGTCAAATATGGACATTAAGAAACTTATGTCTTTGAAAAAGAAATGGAAATGCTAAGTAGAACTGCACAATTTCAACTTGCCACAGACAGTAAACTTTATGGATTAGCTAAATTCGTTTTACTCATCCAAAAATGTGACTCTTTGCCCTCCAAGTCCTGAAGAAAGAAGCTCCTCTTTAAGCCAGACATCAGACTTCGGTTTGTGTTGGTGGTCTCTCTTGTTCCTTCTGGCTCAGAGAGTTTTGATACTTCAGCTACAAGACAGAAAAATATCACAAATCAATCAGCTAAAGCAGCTAGTCTCTGGGACAGGTCCGCTTCTCTCCGCAGCTCCGGGGAACTTCTCAGCATTTTGTCCGACTCTGCCACTCGCGGGACGGAACGATTGAATGATTATTATTGACCCAGTTCGGCAGTCTGTGCGGACCTTTGTGCTGTTGTGTACCGGAGTGTGTTCTCCAGCTCTGCGTCGATCCGTGATCTGGATTCGATCTGTTTTGACTTGATGCTCTGGGTAACCAATCAGGCGTTAGTCCCGCCCACTGACTTTGATGGGTGAGTTTGACAGATTAAATTAATTAATGAAACACTGCATCACAGGACCACGAAATGATTAATTAAATACTGAAATAATTATGTGTTTTTACATAAAATCAATCGGTATTTCAATTAATAAATAACACATTTAAGTATTTAATTAATGATTTTTTTATTTAATGATGTATTTATTTATTTCACAGTGGCACAAAAACTCCTCCACACTTTTGGCTCTCTGAAGACAGGTACATGCAATGTACCACTCTGACCGGAAGGTGTCAGTGTGAGTCCATTAATCACCACAACAAAACACAACATGACGTAGAACTGGCGCCACCTGCTGTCCGCTCTCTGACTCTGATTTCAGCTGATTCATCCGTCTGATTGAATTGACATGAGTTGTTGGTCCAACAGTCCAAATCCTTTTTGTGTTGTTTCAGTTAAATGATGAGTTTCTCTCACAGCAGAAGTAAAGTCAGGATTGTGTTTTGTCTGTCCGGACCGACCCGGTTCTGCGGTCTTCGGTCCGTCCAGGACAGGCTTTTATTGTGAAGGCCGTGCAGAAGGTGTGTGATCAGCCAATCAGAGTGTGAGGAGGCTGCAGCTCGGTCCTCCAGATGTTCCTGATGTGGGCCGGTGACTGTAGTGGAGAGCCGGACCGCCATGGAGCTGCTTCCGGTGTGTCTCTGGGTCCTGATCTGGTCCGGATCAACGTCAGCTGCTGAAGCCGGTGAGAACCATCAGGGACAGCTGACGTCAGCACCGGCACCTGTGACGATGCTGTTCAACGGCCGGTGACGTCATTGAATGACATCATCTGTTGATGTCAGCCGTTAACAGAGCTGCTCCGGTCAAGAGGAGGTTTGGGACGTTATGACGACACAGGACACGTGTAGATGAGTGTGTGTGTGTGTGAGTCTGTCTGTGTGTGTGTGTGTGTGTGTGTGTGTGAGTGTGAGTGTGAGTCTGTCTGTGTGTCTGTCTGTCTCTGTGTGTGTGTGTGTGTGTCTGTCTGTCTGTCTGTCTTGGTTCAGGCTGTTGTGTGTGTCTGTGTGTGTGTCTCCATCCTCTCCAGATCACAGATGTTGTAGATTCTGATTTGATTCTGTTGTTGTTCTCTTTTTCTCTGATCAAATCTAAAGTGAGTTCATTTGTGTTGTTGTGTTGTTGTGTAGTTGTGTAGTTGTGATGAACTCCGTCACAGCAGCAGGTGCTCAGGTGGTTCATTGGTTATTGACTGATTGTCATCATGAACATTCAGCTCAGGTGATGTTCAGGAATATTGGACCTCCTCCACCTTTCCGTGGTAACACTCCCTCCTTCTCAGGAAAATGAGGGTGGAGATGTTGTTCCTGATGATTGTTGTGGAACAGTGAAACCTGTTAGTTCAGTTCTCAACTGTTTCTGAGGACACGCTTTGTTTTATCTCGTCTACAGGAGCCTGGAGGGGTCAGCTGAGTTTGTATCAGGGCGGCCTTCATGAATGAAGCAGTCAGGAGTCGGTTTATTAGGAACACCCAGATCAAAGAGATTCAGTCTGAATCAGCAGTCATGAAGGTTACACTGTTCAGTTTGTGTGGATCAGGTGTCGTCTCACCTGTGTGATGGTTGGTAGGATGTAGTTTGTGTTGTTCAGTCTGCCCTCGTTGATCTGGATCAGAAGGTGTCACATTCTTCCTCCTTTCCTTCCTGACTGACTGACAGCTTCCTTCATTGTGTAACTTCTGGCTGGTTTCTCTGCTGAAATATAAAACCTGCAGAATCTGAACCAGAATGAAATAAAAAGCACAGACGGCTTTGATTTAATGTTCATATCCATGTTGGAGCCGGAGCTCTGAATGAATATGAACATAAACTGACTGCAGATTCACCTCATTGTCTTCAACATATCAGTGTTTAATCATCATAATGATGGATTTACTTTAAAACAAATCAGAACAAACAGAAACAGCAAAATCCTGAAAACAGACAAACAGCTTCGTCCTCAATAATATTAATCAGGATAATAAATTCAGAAACGTTATTATGCTGTCAAAGTGGCACTAAAACATTTCCTGGTCTGTTTGTCTTCAGCTCCGTCAGGTCTGGACATGAAACTGTCTGTCAGTGGCTGATTGGTGATGACATCACTTCCTGTAGCAGACGCCATCTTGTGTCCATGTTAATAACAGCCTGTAAATTCCTCCATCCCATGGACTTCACTGGTGGTTAATATTTGTTGTTGCAGCAGCTCAGCAGTTAGATTGTGTTACCTGTTCACAGTGAACACGGCAGCTGATTGTGTTGTTTTCCTGTCGAACACACACAAACACACAGATACGTTGATTTTTGTGTCTTTAGTGAATAAATGTGGTTGTCTGTATTTAATGTTGTGGCCTCAACACTGTAAATGTTGTTGTCATGACCTGATTTTACTCGTTCAGTTCTTTAAGATGTTTTATAAGAAAATAAACCATCAGCCTCCACAACACTTTGACTTCAGGACAAAAATCACAACACAACTGAGGTGTGGAGTCTGTGATTATATTTCTAAATAACACAATAATTAAAATCTGTTTTGTCTTCCAGGACCAGAGATCACAGTGATAGAAGGACGTGATGTGACTTTACCCTGTTCCATCTCAGAGGATATTACAGCTGAGAGGTTTGACTGGAGGGCTGACGGTCAGAAGGAGGTTTATGTGTATGAAGGTGGTCTTTCTTCCAGTAAAGATCTATCAGGTCAACATGAGCAGTTCAAAGGTCGTGTCTCACATTTTCCTGGAGGACTGAAGGACGGAAACGCCTCCATAAAGATCAGCAACACGAAGGTGTCTGACAGTGGAAAGTACAGCTGTGAATTTAGACGTACAAATCAGAAACAGCACGTGAAGCTTCTTGTTGGTGAGTGTTTCCATAAAAGCAGATGTTGTTAAAGTCTGTGTCTTTATCAGCGTTCACACCGTCTTTATGTTTGTTATCTGTCTGTTGAAGGAATGAAATCACAAACTAACGTGTTTTATTTTTCCTTTTAGATGGTCCCTTAACCTCTTATGGCTCATTGTGGTTGTGTTCATTTCCAGCCGTTCGTTCACGCTCATCTTAAATGTTCTGCTGTTCTCAGACTATAAAGAACCGACACACGTCCTCAGCATCACTGCAAAGAACACACTGAGCTGTCTGATGTTGTGTTAGTCTCATTTCTACCACAAACACAGATGTGTTGGTTCAGGAGCAGACACACAATCATCTGAAAACCTGCTGCTTTTCATATTTTTATTACACATTCAAAGTTCAGTAAGTTGGCTATAATTTGGACTATCAGGCTGAAATTTACAGGAAGTGTTCGTCAGCTGGCGTCCAACATCTGTACCAAATGTCATGTTGATAGACTGAAGTGTCTCTGAGATATTTCCCAAAGTGCAGCACAGATCATCTCCATCAGAGGACTACAGAGCTTTAGAAAAGCTCTCCAGAGCTCCAAATAAAGAAGAGAAAAGTGTTGAGTGGCTCTAAAAGTGTCCCTGAATGTTAAAGCCGACTAAAAGAAGCTGCACTTCATGTTCACATCCACATTTCCATCTTTAGTTTATTCAATCTGCTCTCTGTGGCCCGATAAGGACTTCCTCTGTTCTGTGGGCGGGCCTCCGCCGCAGGAAGTCCGGCTACGCTAACTTCCATATATGGGCAGGCAGCTCTTTTTACCGCCGACACGCTCTGACTTTTTTCACGGAGCTCACTTCCTATTGGGCGGAAGCAGCTGTCCATCAAAGTCATGAGGGGCCGCCGAAAGGCGCGCTCCTCTGATTGGCCGAGGAGTAAAGTGTTCGTTAGTGACGTCAGTGTAGGTGCTGTAAAGGTGCTGATTGGTTTGATTTGTTGCTAGGCGGGTCCTGATGTCAGAGACCTTGAAGCTCATTGGTCAGTTATTCGGTCCAAAGTGAAAATTGACAGAAATGCAGATGAAGCGGAAGTTTGAAGAGCAGCGTTCAAACTAAAGGCGGGAATTCATTCACTTTAATTTGGCTCGTTTTTACATCCACTGGATTTAAAACCAGCTGGATTCAATCTGCGGCTTCTTCTTCTTTAAATCGAGCCCACTTCGTCTTTAAAAGTCTCTTTTTGGACCAATAAACCGATTTTAACGGCGGCGACAAAAGTTAGCAAGCTAGTTTCTGCCGGCTGACTGCCGTAAAGTGAGACGTTCCTGTTCGAACGTCGTAAATCCGCCGTGAAGATCGTTAAGGGCGATGAAAAAACGAACATCTGAGCTTTCAGATGAGATATAACGTGTTTATATGAACATTTGGCTCCATGTGGAAATATGTAGTCAATGTATTTATGGACTTTTCCACATTCATGTCGGGTCGTATGCAACCTCTGAGCCACAAAAGGTTAAAAGACAGAAGTGACGAAAACATCCCAGGTGAGTCGTGATTCTGATGACGTCAGTCGTCCTGTCCATCACCTGGTGGAGACATTTCACCTGTTCACTACAGTTCATCTTTATCCCACTCAGTCTGCAGAGTTTGTTCAGTTTGTGTGGACTGTCAGAAAAGAGTTCAGAAATCAGAAATCACAACAGAGAGGCTGAACAACAACAACCTGCTGTTATTTGGAAAACTTTGTCAAAGTTCTCCATAAATTATTATAATGATATAATATAATATAAATAATACTTAAAATTATTTCTGATGTTCACAGGTGCCGCTCTCAGACCTTTCATCAGGACACTTGGTGAATCTCAGGATGGAGTTCAGCTTCAGTGTGAAGTTCTTGGAGCTTCACCCAAACCTGAAGTCCAGTGGAAGGACAGAGAAGGAAACATCCTCCCTGCTGAAGAACCAAAGATCTCTGAAAGAGGAGGAAGCTACGACATCACCCTCCAAATTAAAGTGACCAAGACCGGCTACTATCGCTGTGTATCTACACAGGAGACCGTCAGACATCAGACTGAGGCTGAGACCTACGTTCCTGTTCGTGGTGAGTTTATTGTTCCTGTTTTTGCATTGAACTTCATCTGACCACAAGAAAAAAAAAATTAATCTTCAGTCAGCTGGATCTCCATGTTGGAAGTTGGAAGGAAGTCTCTCCAGATAACAACAAAGTTATTAACTCCACAGATCTGAGGTCTTAAAGTCACAGCAGACTTTATTCCTCCGTTTTGTTCCAGACATCATGGTAACAAACAGAACAGGAAACAGCTGATGGAGCTGATGGAGGATCCGGAGCTGGACTCTGCTCCTCCGAACACTGGGGGGAGCTCTGGAGCACAGAGAGACTCTTTAAAGCCTCAGATCCCTGAAAGCAGCTCAGGTCTTTCTGGGTTTGGGTTCTGGTTGGTGACTTTGCTGCACTTTGATCTGGACACAGTGAACATGTCATATTTCAGACATCGGTAGCTTGAATTAACTGAGTAAAATAAAAATGTATCAGGTTTGTAAATAACAGAAGAAAACTGATCAGAAATGAGGTCATGACAAACAAACGTCACCTGCAGCAGGTAAAGACGCAGACTTCAGTGAATGGAGACACACAGATAGTCTGAAGGAGGGAGCTGATTATTAAAGAGGAAATTCAGCCTCCAACTGTTTTCTGGCTCCGTTCTGCCGTCTTCACCTTCTGTTCTTATTCTACACTCTTTTTTAACCCCCCTTCAAGTGAGAATGCTCTACTTTCTTCCTCCTTCAAAATAAAACAGTCCAGTTCAATCTGTGATCAGCTGCTGCTACAAAAGAAGAATCACAACAAACCTGATGATCAGTTTTCCTCTCACCTGTACAATCTTCTGCCGTCAGGACAAACAGCTGAGTCATCAATCCCAGCTGAACAAAGTTTGTCATGTTCAGTTTGTGTGGACTGTCAGAAAAGAGTCGGTTCAGTTCCGTGGTTCTCGCTGAGCTCAGACATAAAAACTGAACATCATCAGCATCAGAGAAGTCGACTCATCACACAACAGTTGTGTTGGATTGTGTTAGATTGTACAGGTGTACCTAATGAAGTGAACACTGAGTGTGTCAGAGACAGATCAGAGCTGATCACACACAGTGAGTCTGTTCTTTAACAGCCTGTGTCTCATATTAGATCAGTTTTATTCTCAGTTTAGTGGAATAGAAATGGAAAAGACTGGAGGATGAACTTGTTCGCAAACTCGTTCCCTCAGTTGGTGTTTAGATGATGAAGGTGGAGACGACTGTCTCCTTTATCTGCTGAACTGGGTCAGATCTGGAGACGGTGAAGGTCACAGTTTATGATTCTCATCAGACTGTCGGTGACCTCTGGGTGGACTCTGACGTCCTGTTTGACTCTTCTGTGTTTAACTTTGTCCACATTGTTCATGTTTACAGGAACAGCTCAGAAGCCAAATATTGTGACAATTGACCAGACAGATAACTGGGCTCAGCTTCAGTGTGAAGTTCTTGGAGCTTCACCCAAACCTGAAGTCCAGTGGAAGGACAGAGAAGGAAACATCCTCCCTGCTGAAGAACCAAAGATCTCTGAAAGAGGAGGAAGCTACGACATCACCCTCCAAATTAAAGTGACCAAGACCGGCTACTATCGCTGTGTATCTACACAGGAGACCATCAGACATCAGACTGAGGCTGAGACCTACATTTATCTACATGGTGAGTTTTGTCTTGTTTGTTTATCAGATTTTATATCTGTTCAGACTGAATACAAACCAAACTGGGACAAAGAATCTGAGAGTGTAAAATGTGTCTCAGTCCTCAGATGAAGGTGAAATCAGGGATTTGTTTTGTCAGGATCTTTCTCTCTTTGTTTCCCTAAAGTGATTTAGGCTGCAGGAGCTGCAGAGTTTTATTCACATGCAGCCGTTTAACAGCAGCAGAGTCATATGAATCAAACAACAAACAACACTCCCAACAGTTCCTGATCATTTCATCTGTTTCTTTCTTCAGATAGAAACTAGATCCAGACTCTGTCTCTGACTCTAGATGAGATGGGAATAATGTTGGTAGAAATGGAGCTTCCTAACACTTTGGTTCATGACCTGCTGCAGCTGGTTGTTTTGGTTGTTCAGGAGCAGAACATGTGAGAAAGTGATGTGTACGAGCTGAACTCCATGAGCAAGAGAAATAATACGAGTCAACGTGAGCCAAAGAAATCAAACGTTAATACTCAGACAGTGATTGGAGAGAAAAGGGCTCTAAGACAGCAGTTAAATGGTCTTTAAGCATCTTTGGACATTATTTCATCTTCAGTCTGAGCGGAAATGAACATCTGCAAGTGATGAAGATCAGAAGGTGGACCAGCTGAAGATTCCGTTGGACTGAAGACAGACAGGGACAGGACCGGGACCAGGACCAGGAACCGGGACCAGGACAGGACAGGCCCAGCCAGCTGTCAGCTGTGCAGCCCAGCTGGAGGAAAGAGGCCATCAGATGGATGCTGACATCTCTGAGCCTGATGACCTTCATCTGCTGATCTTTGGAGATCAGAGGAGCATCAACACACTGAAGCTGTGATGTTCAGTCTGATCAACATGATGAGACCAAACTCTGAGTCTCACATCCACGTTCTGTCCTCTCTTACAGGAAGTCTGACTGGATGGAGCGATCCTGTCTCTGTAGCTGTGACTCTCCTTGTTGTTTGTGTTGTTCTCACTGTTCTTTAAGCCGAAGATTACGTTTGTACTAAAGGTGAGTGACATGAAGTTGTTGATGATAAACACACAACTAAAGCACAAAGTGTGTGTCTGTGTCTGATGTCCAGTCAGTTGTGTTGTTGTTCCTCTCCTGGACCACAAAGCAGCTTCAACAGACCAGGATATCTTTATCTGTCTCCACTGAACCTGATAAGCTGCACTAACAAGCTGAAGAACAACTCAATAGTCAGGAGTTGAGTTCAGCATCAGTTACCATGGTGATGTTGCAGATGATACTGCTGCAGTTCAGCCTGTTCAGTTCAGCTGTGAACATTTTAACTGAAGGAATCATTTTTTTGTCTTAAATTTGTTGCTGCAGACTTTTGATGTTTGTGTTTTGTGGCAGTGTTATGTCGTCCTTCAGCTTTAAAACAGTTTTCTTCCTGTCAGTCCAGAGCGCCTGAGCTCCGACCTTCAGGAGGAGGAAGACTTCATTATGGCTTCATCCGCTCTTAGTCCACGTCCAAACCAAACAATTCTAATTCTTCAGATCAGAGTTCACTCCAGCTTCATTCATTAATTCACTGACTGATGTTTCAGCTTCATTCATGCATCTTTTCAGTCACTGAATAAATGTTGGTTGTTCCAGACTTTGTTCAGAAAGGTTCCTGAAACATTCAAAGTTAACACAACGACCTGAGTCAGACTGTAGGTGATTTTAAATATGACTGCTGGTGTCGTCATGACAACGTCTGCTTTGGGAAAGCACGTCGACGGCTGTGTCACACAAACATGGCGACTGGAGGAGGTACTGATAATGTTCAATATATCTGTTATGGACTCGATCAGATCTGTCATTATATCCATATGTGTGTAAGTTCTTCACCAACTCCAACAACCTTTCTTCAAAAAGTTTATTTTAATGATTTTTTTTTTTTAACCTACCTTCTGATGACATCAGAACATAGTTTTGAGTGACAGTGGAGCCACAAATTAAGTCAAAACAGCTTTTTCATTTAATTTCCATGACATACTTAGATTCTCACTGAAAACAATTTAAAATAAAATGTGATGTCCACAATGTAATTTGAAACATAAAATAAAGTTTATTAAGTGTTTCCTCAGTGAAACATTATTTTATGGTGAATCTCTTCTTCCTGACCAACAAACTGAAATCACCTGAACCTGCAGAAACTCAGGACGAGCTGAAGTATCCAGGAAGTAGTTTGGACCAACAGCTCAGCTGGTGTCTGACAGATGAACTCATCAGTTTGTTCCACATTTTCTTAACTCAGTGACACAAAGCTCCCAAACTACAGCTGTTGTTCTGTCCGCCATGTTGGCCAGACTCCTCCCACTGCTGTAGAGGGCGGCGCCATCTGCCGGAGCAGAAGTACGGAAGCTGAACTGTTCACAACACGTCTGAACACATGAATCAGTGTTCTAAAAAAAGATTTTATTGGACGGCGAAATATAACTATGTTATTATATTGATATTTTTCCAGTTCAGTAAAAATGCAAGCCCATAAGTATGAATACAGATAAGACACATTGAAGGTTCATTTGTTATTTTAATTAACATGTAGTTATTATAACAACAACCAAGATGAACTTATATTACCAGAATCTGATATTTTCACTGCATACAGCAATATATTCAACACAAACCTGATCCTGTTCACAGGATATTGATTTATTATTGACATCTGGAGAGAGAAAGATGAATCTGGGAATCCCAGAACTGATTTATGTTTCTAGCAGCTGAATTCACAGGTTAGTATCAGAGGTTTAAATATCAGGTTCACCTCGAACTGATGGAACTCTTTATCCATACAATCATCAATAAATGATAAAAGGACAGAAATCTACTGTAACAGATGGGGGTTCTCCTTTGTTATGTGGAGGGCAGCAGGAAGGAGAGTTACAGAAAGCTTTTTGTGGCCGATGCTTCACCTCTGGTTCTCAGTTTTGGGTAACCAAGGCAGCACCAGTCATTCAGGCCACCTCCCAGTTAAAGCCCCTCCTTTTCACCTCATACAGGTCAAAGTTATAACTCGACCAGACAGCCAGCTTCAGTGTAACAAACAGCTCATGATGATGATCACAAACGTCTGATGCTTCAATCAAACCAAACAGTTCTGCTGTCTAAATGTTTCAACACAGACAAACAAAAGTCTTCATGAAGACTTCATGTGTTGAACTTAAAAAGTCCGGAGTCAACTCACCAACAGATCATCATGAAAGAACCTGAAACAGAATGAGGAGTAAAGTGGAGCGGAGTGGAGCAGCATCACAAACTCAGCGTCTTTGGTTCGAATCCTGACAGTCCTTTCCTGAAATTAAAGAAACAATAAATCTAAAGTCAGATTTATTTAAAACTGATCCAAACCAAAGATTCATTTCTTTGGCTGTCAGGTTGTTTTCACGTTTAAGTCCATGATTGAAGACTAAATCAAGGAACCACACTGTTCATCTGTTTTCTATTTTTGATCTCAGTGTGAAAAAAAAAAAAAAAAAACAAAAAGCAAAAGATGTGTTTTTTTCCATCTCAAATAAATAAACAGATAATAATAATAATAATAATGATGTTTCCATTTTCTGGTTTAGTATTCCAGGTCAGGTCATTTAAAGAACACAGTTTACAGCTACAGCTCCTGATCATCCTCTTAATCCTTCTTTTTCAGGGGAGCCTGATGGACCTGAAAACGCCATACAAAGTCAGACTTCCACCACGTTCTGATCTCCGAGGCAGAGAAGCTAAATGTTCAGAACATCAGACAGGTTACATCGTGATTAGACGTTGGTTATGATTTCAAACTTGATTGAAGGAAGAACCTCCATCTTCTCATCATTTAGTGTCAATGTTGATTTCTGGTTGGTCTCCTGGCTGACGGAGTCCTCTGGACCCAATACTGGACGAGCTGCGTTACACTGACCTGTGGAGAATATCCACGATTCTAAAACTCAGTGAGTCAAACAAAACAGACACACAGCAGCAGTAACACAAACAGGTGGAGGCAGCTGAAGGTTACAGGACTTCTTTCTGGGAGTCTGATGGACCTGAAGGAGGGAAAACAAAGTTAGAATCCAGAAAATCCCAGCTGAGCAGAGTCCTGGACCACGAAGCAGGATCTGAGGTTATGGAGGGAACTTCAGGTTTAACTCTGGTTTTCAGTCGGGGTAAATCACCATGGTAACTGATGCTGAACTCCTGACTATGATGATGAGTCTGATCAGCTGGAAATAATGTCCAGTGTTTCTCTGATCGGTCAGAGTTCATCTTGTTAAATGTCACAGGTGTCACAGTTTGTTCTCAGCTCATGTTCAGTCTTTCACATGAAGCCGCTCGTACCTGGACAGGTGAACTCAGGGTTAACTCAACTAGTTGATCTTCAGCTTGTTAGTGCAGCTTATCAGGTTCAGTGGAGACAGATAACAAAGATATCCTGGTCTGTTGAAGCTGCTTCGTGGTCCAGGAGAGGAACAACAACACAACTGACTCTGGACATCAGACACAGACACACACTTTGTGCTTTAGTTGTGTGTTCATCATCAACAACTTAGTGTCACTCACCTTTAGTACAAATGTAACCTCTGAGTCTAAGAACAGCAACAACAACAACACCGAAAAAGAGACTCCCAAAAACCGCAGCAACAATCCATCCAGTCAGACTTCCTGTAAGAGAGGACAGAACGTGGATGTGAGACTCAGAGTTTGGTCTCATCATGTTGATCAGACGGAACATCACAGCTTCACAAAGAGAACAGCTCAGTGTGATCAGATGAAAACACTACTGGGACTGTCTGAGTATTAACGTTTGATTTCTTTGGCTCACGTTGACTCGTATTATTTCTCTTGCTCATGGAGTTCAGCTCGTACACATCACATTCTCACATGTTCTGCTCCTGAACAACCAAAACAACCAGCTGCAGCAGGTCATGAACCAAAGTGTTAGGAAGCTCCATTTCTACCAACATTATTCCCATCTCATCTAGAGTCAGAGACAGAGTCTGGATCTAGTTTCTATCTGAAGAAAGAAACAGATGAAATGATCAGGAACTGTTGGGAGTGTTGTTTGTTGTTTGATTCATATGACTCTGCTGCTGTTAAACGGCTGCATGTGAATAAAACTCTGCAGCTCCTGCAGCCTAAATCACTTTAGGGAAACAAAGAGAGAAAGATCCTGACAAAACAAATCCCTGATTTCACCTTCATCTGAGGACTGAGACACATTTTACACTCTCAGATTCTTTGTCCCAGTTTGGTTTGTATTCAGTCTGAACAGATATAAAATCTGATAAACAAACAAGACAAAACTCACCATGTAGATAAATGTAGGTCTCAGCCTCAGTCTGATGTCTGATGGTCTCCTGTGTAGATACACAGCGATAGTAGCCGGTCTTGGTCACTTTAATTTGGAGGGTGATGTCGTAGCTTCCTCCTCTTTCAGAGATCTTTGGTTCTTCAGCAGGGAGGATGTTTCCTTCTCTGTCCTTCCACTGGACTTCAGGTTTGGGTGAAGCTCCAAGAACTTCACACTGAAGCTGAGCCCAGTTATCTGTCTGGTCAATTGTCACAATATTTGGCTTCTGAGCTGTTCCTGTAAACATGAACAATGTGGACAAAGTTAAACACAGAAGAGTCAAACAGGACGTCAGAGTCCACCCAGAGGTCACCGACAGTCTGATGAGAATCATAAACTGTGACCTTCACCGTCTCCAGATCTGACCCAGTTCAGCAGATAAAGGAGACAGTCGTCTCCACCTTCATCATCTAAACACCAACTGAGGGAACGAGTTTGCGAACAAGTTCATCCTCCAGTCTTTTCCATTTCTATTCCACTAAACTGAGAATAAAACTGATCTAATATGAGACACAGGCTGTTAAAGAACAGACTCACTGTGTGTGATCAGCTCTGATCTGTCTCTGACACACTCAGTGTTCACTTCATTAGGTACACCTGTACAATCTAACACAATCCAACACAACTGTTGTGTGATGAGTCGACTTCTCTGATGCTGATGATGTTCAGTTTTTATGTCTGAGCTCAGCGAGAACCACGGAACTGAACCGACTCTTTTCTGACAGTCCACACAAACTGAACATGACAAACTTTGTTCAGCTGGGATTGATGACTCAGCTGTTTGTCCTGACGGCAGAAGATTGTACAGGTGAGAGGAAAACTGATCATCAGGTTTGTTGTGATTCTTCTTTTGTAGCAGCAGCTGATCACAGATTGAACTGGACTGTTTTATTTTGAAGGAGGAAGAAAGTAGAGCATTCTCACTTGAAGGGTGGTTAAAAAAGAGTGTAGAATAAGAACAGAAGGTGAAGACGGCAGAACGGAGCCAGAAAACAGTTGGAGGCTGAATTTCCTCTTTAATAATCAGCTCCCTCCTTCAGACTATCTGTGTGTCTCCATTCACTGAAGTCTGCGTCTTTACCTGCTGCAGGTGACGTTTGTTTGTCATGACCTCATTTCTGATCAGTTTTCTTCTGTTATTTACAAACCTGATACATTTTTATTTTACTCAGTTAATTCAAGCTACCGATGTCTGAAATATGACATGTTCACTGTGTCCAGATCAAAGTGCAGCAAAGTCACCAACCAGAACCCAAACCCAGAAAGACCTGAGCTGCTTTCAGGGATCTGAGGCTTTAAAGAGTCTCTCTGTGCTCCAGAGCTCCCCCCAGTGTTCGGAGGAGCAGAGTCCAGCTCCGGATCCTCCATCAGCTCCATCAGCTGTTTCCTGTTCTGTTTGTTACCATGATGTCTGGAACAAAACGGACTTTAAGACCTCAGATCTGAGGAGTTTATGTGATGGAAGCAGTTTCTCTGTTGTTATCTGGAGACACTTCCTGCTTCCAACACAGAGATCCAGCTGACTGAACATGAGTTTTTATTTCTGTGGTCACATGATGTTGATGGTGTGTAGAACCTGATTGTTCTCTGTGGATCTTGTACATTTTGATTCCTGTAGACTTCATTTAAAGCCAGATGTTCCTAAATCTGCCAATAAACTGATGAAAGACGTTCTGCCTCCTCTGTCTGATCAATAACTTATTTATTTTAATTATTTACAGATTAAAATAACACTCACCGCTGATAAGAACAAAGATCTTAGCATCGATCTGATGTCTGATGGTCTCCTGTGTAGAGACACAGCGGTAGTAGTCGGTCTTGGTCACAGTAGTTTGGAGGATAATGTTGTATTTTCCTTCAGTTTTTGTGACATCTGGTTTCTCAGCAGGAATGATGTTTCCAGCACTGTCCTTCCACTGGACCTCAGGTTCTGGAAAAGCTCCATAAACTTTACACTGAAGAAGAGCCAAGTCTTTGGTTTGATTAAGGATTGTGACTGACGGCTCTGGAGCTGCACCTGAAAATGTAGAATAAACAACGACAACATTAGAAATGTAACACTGACATTCACCCATTCTCAGTTTGTAGAAGTGAATTACAGACTTTTTAAAGATAAACAGACAACCAGAAGCTGTGAAGCACAAATGAAGCATTTATCAGTTAAATCTCAGCTGTTCATCTGTACATCATAATTCAAACACTGTGAATTCACAGAAAAACTCAGAATTAATGAAGTTATCACTGAAGGAGATTGAAGTTGTCTTTGATTGTTCAGTTTGTCTGTTCTGTGAGTTATCAGGTCTAAATGAAGTCGGGGAGAACTGCAGGTTATTTAATCGTCCTGTCAGACAGAAAACCTCCATCATTAGCTGATCTTTAGTTTATAAAATTCTTCTTTATAAAGACGCCGATTCAACTAGTTGGACTACTTTTTGATATTTTCACTAAACTACAAACAATTATGGTCCAAAAATGAACCAGATGAAATAAAGTGACATGAATCAGTGAAGGATTAAATGCTAGAAAGCTCTGAGCTCACTGAACCATCAGGACTCTGTAAACTGATCAGCTGCAGACTGAGTGGGATAAAGATGAACTGTAGTGAACAGGTGAAATGTCTCCACCAGGTGATGGACAGGACGACTGACGTCATCAGAATCACGACTCACCTGAGATGTTTTCGTCACTTCTGTCTTTTAACCTTTTGTGGCTCAGAGGTTGCATACGACCCGGCATGAATGTGGAAAAGTCCATAAATACATTGACTACATATTTCCACATGGAGCCAAATGTTCATATAAACACGTTATATCTCATCTGAAAGCTCAGATGTTCGTTTTTTCATCGCCCTTAACGATCTTCACGGCGGATTTACGACGTTCGAACAGGAACGTCTCACTTTACGGCAGTCAGCCGGCAGAAACTAGCTTGCTAACTTGTGTCGCCGCCGTTAAAATCGGTTTATTGGTCCAAAAAGAGACTTTTAAAGACGAAGTGGGCTCGATTTAAAGAAGAAGAAGCCGCAGATTGAATCCAGCTGGTTTTAAATCCAGTGGATGTAAAAACGAGTCAAATTAAAGTGAATGAATTCCCGCCTTTAGTTTGAACGCTGCTCTTCAAACTTCCGCTTCATCTGCATTTCTGTCAATTTTCACTTTGGACCGAATAACTGACCAATGAGCTTCAAGGTCTCTGACATCAGGACCCGCCTAGCAACAAATCAAACCAATCAGCACCTTTACAGCACCTACACTGACGTCACTAACGAACACTTTACTCCTCGGCCAATCAGAGGAGCGCGCCTTTCGGCGGCCCCTCATGACTTTGATGGACAGCTGCTTCCGCCCAATAGGAAGTGAGCTCCGTGAAAAAAGTCAGAGCGTGTCGGCGGTAAAAAGAGCTGCCTGCCCATATATGGAAGTTAGCGTAGCCGGACTTCCTGTGGCGGAGGCCCGCCCACAGAACAGAGGAAGTCCTTATCGGGCCACAGAGAGCAGATTGAATAAACTAAAGATGGAAATGTGGATGTGAACATGAAGTGCAGCTTCTTTTAGTCGGCTTTAACATTCAGGGACACTTTTAGAGCCACTCAACACTTTTCTCTTCTTTATTTGGAGCTCTGGAGAGCTTTTCTAAAGCTCTGTAGTCCTCTGATGGAGATGATCTGTGCTGCACTTTGGGAAATATCTCAGAGACACTTCAGTCTATCAACATGACATTTGGTACAGATGTTGGACGCCAGCTGACGGACACTTCCTGTAAATTTCAGCCTGATAGTCCAAATTATAGCCAACTTACTGAACTTTGAATGTGTAATAAAAATATGAAAAGCAGCAGGTTTTCAGATGATTGTGTGTCTGCTCCTGAACCAACACATCTGTGTTTGTGGTAGAAATGAGACTAACACAACATCAGACAGCTCAGTGTGTTCTTTGCAGTGATGCTGAGGACGTGTGTCGGTTCTTTATAGTCTGAGAACAGCAGAACATTTAAGATGAGCGTGAACGAACGGCTGGAAATGAACACAACCACAATGAGCCATAAGAGGTTAAGGGACCATCTAAAAGGAAAAATAAAACACGTTAGTTTGTGATTTCATTCCGTCAACAGACAGATAACAAACATAAAGACGGTGTGAACGCTGATAAAGACACAGACTTTAACAACATCTGCTTTTATGGAAACACTCACCAACAAGAAGCTTCACGTGCTGTTTCTGATTTGTACGTCTAAATTCACAGCTGTACTTTCCACTGTCAGACACCTTCATGTTGCTGATCTTTATGGAGGCGTTTCCGTCCTTCAGTCCTCCAGGAAAATGTGAGACACGACCTTTGAACTGCTCATGTTGACCTGATAGATCTTTACTGGAAGAAAGACCACCTTCATACACATAAACCTCCTTCTGACCGTCAGCCCTCCAGTCAAACCTCTCAGCTGTAATATCCTCTGAGATGGAACAGGGTAAAGTCACATCATGTCCTTCTATCACTGTGATCTCTGGTCCTGGAAGACAAAACAGATTTTAATTATTGTGTTATTTAGAAATATAATCACAGACCTCAGTTGTGTTGTGATTTTTGTCCTGAAGTCAAAGTGTTGTGGAGGCTGATGGTTTATTTTCTTATAAAACATCTTAAAGAACTGAACGAGTAAAATCAGGTCATGACAACAACATTTACAGTGTTGAGGCCACAACATTAAATACAGACAACCACATTTATTCACTAAAGACACAAAAATCAACGTATCTGTGTGTTTGTGTGTGTTCGACAGGAAAACAACACAATCAGCTGCCGTGTTCACTGTGAACAGGTAACACAATCTAACTGCTGAGCTGCTGCAACAACAAATATTAACCACCAGTGAAGTCCATGGGATGGAGGAATTTACAGGCTGTTATTAACATGGACACAAGATGGCGTCTGCTACAGGAAGTGATGTCATCACCAATCAGCCACTGACAGACAGTTTCATGTCCAGACCTGACGGAGCTGAAGACAAACAGACCAGGAAATGTTTTAGTGCCACTTTGACAGCATAATAACGTTTCTGAATTTATTATCCTGATTAATATTATTGAGGACGAAGCTGTTTGTCTGTTTTCAGGATTTTGCTGTTTCTGTTTGTTCTGATTTGTTTTAAAGTAAATCCATCATTATGATGATTAAACACTGATATGTTGAAGACAATGAGGTGAATCTGCAGTCAGTTTATGTTCATATTCATTCAGAGCTCCGGCTCCAACATGGATATGAACATTAAATCAAAGCCGTCTGTGCTTTTTATTTCATTCTGGTTCAGATTCTGCAGGTTTTATATTTCAGCAGAGAAACCAGCCAGAAGTTACACAATGAAGGAAGCTGTCAGTCAGTCAGGAAGGAAAGGAGAAAGAATGTGACACCTTCTGATCCAGATCAACGAGGGCAGACTGAACAACACAAACTACATCCTACCAACCATCACACAGGTGAGACGACACCTGATCCACACAAACTGAACAGTGTAACCTTCATGACTGCTGATTCAGACTGAATCTCTTTGATCTGGGTGTTCCTAATAAACCGACTCCTGACTGCTTCATTCATGAAGGCCGCCCTGATACAAACTCAGCTGACCCCTCCAGGCTCCTGTAGACGAGATAAAACAAAGCGTGTCCTCAGAAACAGTTGAGAACTGAACTAACAGGTTTCACTGTTCCACAACAATCATCAGGAACAACATCTCCACCCTCATTTTCCTGAGAAGGAGGGAGTGTTACCACGGAAAGGTGGAGGAGGTCCAATATTCCTGAACATCACCTGAGCTGAATGTTCATGATGACAATCAGTCAATAACCAATGAACCACCTGAGCACCTGCTGCTGTGACGGAGTTCATCACAACTACACAACAACACAAATGAACTCACTTTAGATTTGATCAGAAAAAAGAGAACAACAACAGAATAAAATCAGAATCTACAACATCTGTGATCTGGAGAGGATGGAGACACACACACAGACACACACAACGGCCTGAACCGACACACACAGACACACACAACGGCCTGAACCAACACACACCGACACACACAATGGCCTGAAACGACACACACAACAGCCCGACACACACAGACACACACAATGGCCTGAAACGACACACACAACGGCCCGACACACACAGACACGCACAGACACACACAACGGCCTGAACCAACACACACAGACACACACACACACAGACAGAGACACGCACACGCACAGCGGCCTGAACCAACACAAACAGACACACAGACTCACAAACTCATCTACACTTGTCCTGTGTCGTCATAACGTCCCAAACCTCCTCTGGACCGGAGCAGCTCTGTTAACGGCTGTTATTAACGGATGATGTCATTCAATGACGTCACGTCAGCTGTCCCTGATGGTTCTCACCGGCTTCAGCAGCTGACGTTGATCCGGACCAGATCAGGACCCAGAGACACACCGGAAGCAGCTCCATGGCGGTCCGACTCTCCACTACAGTCCAATTCAATCAGACTGATGAATCAGCTGAAATCAGAGTCAGAGAGCGGACAGCAGGTGGCGCCAGTTCTACGTCATGTTGTGCAGCTGTGACGTAAATCTGACTGATCCACCTTCCGTTAAAGCTCTGTATGTAGGTGTGTGACTGATGTCAAAGGAAAACAGCTGTCTGAACATCTTTTTGGTATCAGAGAGGTATTTTTCTCTGAATAAAGCTCCATGTTGAACCCATCACAGAGGACTGAGACATACTGAGATCTCCTCTTTTATTTTTGAAATTCAGCGTTTTTTTCACTTCCGTTTCCAGCACCTTTCTACAGGTAGGAAGTTACAGCATTTTCAAATTAAAACGTAAGGGCTATTTATGTGCAGTGTTCTCCAGAAAACACCGTCTTTATGTAGAACTGTTACTGAACTAAAAATGATTTCTGAGTTCTGTCCATCCACAGCGGGGATACTGGTGAGGCTAAATAACCTCAAAGGAAATGACCGCTTTCTAATTACTTCACCTGTTTCTCATAATCAGTTGCTCCTTATTTCACAGACTAAATGGACCTCAGATCATCAGTGATGTCTTTCACTGTAAAAATGTCCCGACTGGATCAGGACATGTCACATGTAGGGCTGCAGACCAGAATGTTTCCAGACAATCAGTCATAACTCCCTGAAGACTAAACTGACTTTCACACGTTTTTTGTTGTTGTTTTGTTTTTTTGTTGCTGCTCTGATACAGGACACATGGTTCGGTGTGTTTCAATATTCATAGTGGGGTTAACAGTAGCAGAATATCCTGATGTATGATATATGTGATGTATGACAGGGATTTTGCAAAACACACACACACACACACACACACACACACACACACACACACACACACACACTATATACACATTAATATATGACAGACAAGCAGAAACAGATAGTGGCAGTAAAGTCAGCTATTTTAATAAGTTGAAGAAACAATATATGAAGACATTATATATCTATATATAACATAACAATAGACAGGAGTTCTACATCAGAGAAAATGAAAATATATATAAATCATACATGAAGTATCAATATAATTCATATCTATGTATGTATATCAGGTCTGACAGACACCGTTCTGTTTCAGGAAGCAGGTTCAACAAACTCAGTTCCCTAAAATCCGTGTGCTGTCTTTTCTCTGGTCATGGCGTTCTTCTTCTCTCGCTCCAGACTTTCCTCTCTGGCTGAGGCGTCGTTCCTTCACTCCTTCATCCTCAGCGGGAGGAGATGAACATGGTTTGAGTGACGTTTCACTTCATACCATCAGTGTGCGGCCCACCTTCTCTCTGACAGCCATCAGCTGTCACAGCTTCTGCCAGCAAAGGCCTTATATGACACACCTGGTCTTTCCAGGTGAACCAGGAAGCTGAAGGTGGATGGAATAACACCATCTCTGAGTTCTGCTGTCTGTATTTTTCAGACATGAGGTGTCTCCCTTTAGTTAGGGTGCATTACATGAGAATGCAGTAGTCATGTTCAGTCTTCCTGTTTCTGGTGGTCCGCCGATTTAAACAGCAAAATGCTGCAGTTTTGGCATCTTTCGCGTTTCTCCTGTTGCTAGGCAACCAGCAGGAAACCGATTCAAGATGGCGGCCGCACTTCTTCCGCCCCTACAGCCAATATGGCGTCTTTATGTGTCATGGCTGGACCCGTACCAGAGAAAAACAGCAGGGGATTCTGGGTAATCCCCACCAACTACATGATCTGAAATCAGAGTTATGTGGAAACATGAAGATGACTCAGCGTTTTTATATCATCTGTCTCACTGACGTCACCTTCTGGAGAAGGAACACGATGGCGCCTCTCGGAGCCACAACAGAAGATGAACGGGTTTGTTTTCTTTTGTCCCAAATACAAACAGGTGTGGAATAAACCTGCCGAACCTAAAGTCCGGGCCGCTCCGTCAGAAGACGTCACACTGCGGTCACATACACAGACGGTGATTGGCTGCTGGTCCGCCATGTTGGAAGTGGCAGATCCGCCACCAGAACAAATACAGGTGTTTGAGAATAAAAAGGACTGACGTTTATATTTAACGGACTGTGACGTCAGTGACGATCACCGAGACAGAAAATGAAAGTCTGCAGTGAAATGATGAACTCCGTTGATATTTTATTCACTTCATTATTTAGCTGGAAATTCTTCCGTCTCTTAAAATGAAAAAGCACCAATTTAATAGAGACGAGCTGATGACTGAGGGATGGAAACAGTCAGTGTGAGCTCAACTCGTTAACTCTGGAAAACTTCAGCTAAACAATCCAAAGATATTGAGTTCAATAAGAAACTGTCCATAAAGGTTTAGTCTACATTTGTTTGGAGGCAGTTTGACAAGAACTCCAACAGATGAGACGGAGTTCTAAACTGTGGAGTCGGCCAGAGTTACCAAAACAGACAGTAACAGCTGAAACAGCGCTGCTAAAATACTCTTTAAACATCAAAATCAGTTCATTTAAAGAAAGACATCATTCAGAAAAACTGAAAACAAAACAGGCAAACACGGGTGTGTGTGTGTGTGTGTGTGTGTCCTGAGTTTGTCTATTCAAGGCCAAAAGGGACAGAAAGAAGTCGGCTCTTTGTTTTGTTCTTGAAGTTCAGTCACTTCTTGGTGGAGTTCAATCTGATTCTGCAGCCAACATTCAAATGGAGGGAAACAAAATTAAAACTAATTAATCTGAAGATCTCAGCCTCCTCAGCAAACAGACACACAACAGCTGAGAGCTACTGGACGTCTTTCTGGGAGTCTGGTGGACCTGCAGGATCTCAGCATGAAATCAAAAGTAAAAAAAAAAACAAAAAAACAACTAAACAAATGGTGATTGGTGTTTTGGTTTCAAATGTTTTGTATTCCAGGTTATTTACAGAAGAACACAGTTTACAGCCGAAGGTCCTGATCAGACTGCTCATCCTCTTAATCCCTGTCTTTCAGAGAGGTGTGATGGACCTGATGAACCTGATGGAGGGAAAACAAAGTTAGAATCCAGAAAATCCCAGCTGAGCAGAGTCCTGGACCACGAAGCAGGATCTGAGGTTATGGAGGGAACTTCAGGTTTAACTCTGGTTTTCAGTCGGGGTAAATCACCATGGTAACTGATGCTGAACTCCTGACTATGATGATGAGTCTGATCAGCTGGAAATAATGTCCAGTGTTTCTCTGATCGGTCAGAGTTCATCTTGTTAAATGTCACAGGTGTCACAGTTTGTTCTCAGCTCATGTTCAGTCTTTCACATGAAGCCGCTCGTACCTGGACAGGTGAACTCAGGGTTAACTCAACTAGTTGATCTTCAGCTTGTTAGTGCAGCTTATCAGGTTCAGTGGAGACAGATAACAAAGATATCCTGGTCTGTTGAAGCTGCTTCGTGGTCCAGGAGAGGAACAACAACACAACTGACTGGACATCAGACACAGACACACACTTCATCAACATCGTCATCAACAACTTAGTGTCACTCACCTCTATTGTGAAGAAAAAAACCGACACCAACAACAAGGAGAGTCCCAAAAACTGCAGCAACAACAGAGACAGGAAGAATCCATCCAGCCAGACTCTCTTGAATATCTGTAAGAGGACAGAACGTGGATGTGAGACTCAGAGTTTGGTCTCATCATGTTGATCAGACTGAACATCACAGCTTCAGTGTGTTGATGCTCCTCTGATCTCCAAAGATCAGCAGATGAAGGTCATCAGGCTCAGAGATGTCAGCATCCATCTGATGGCCTCTTTCCTCCAGCTGGGCTGCACAGCTGACAGCTGGCTGGTCCTGTCCTGGTCCTGGTCTGGTCCTGGTCCTGGTCCTGTCCTGGTCCTGGTCCTGGTCCTGGTCCCTGTCCCGGTCCTGTCCCTGTCTGTCTCCAGTCCAGGCTGTGATGGACTCTGTGCTTCACTCAGAATAAATGCTGCTAAAAGCTGACAGACGTCTAAACGTCTTCTTGTCCCTTCAGTGATGAACCTCTCAGTGTGTTTACTGTGCTGACATGAACAGACACACAAACAGCAGCTGCTGCTTCATTTACTGGACAACAATCTGCTGTTTGACAAACTACACATCTTGAAGATTGATCACATCAATAGTTCTATTGATCAGATAGATTCAGTCCAACGGAATCTTCAGCTGGTCCACCTTCTGATCTTCATCACTTGCAGATGTTCATTTCCGCTCAGACTGAAGATGAAATAATGTCCAAAGATGCTTAAAGACCATTTAACTGCTGTCTTAGAGCCCTTTTCTCTCCAATCACTGTCTGAGTATTAACGTTTGATTTCTTTGGCTCACGTTGAATCGTATTATTTCTCTTGCTCATGGAGTTCAGCTCGTTCTGCTCCTGAACAACCAAAACAACCAGCTGCAGCAGGTCATGAACCAAAGTGTTAGGAAGCTCCATTTCTACCAACATTATTCCCATCTCATCTAGAGTCAGAGACAGAGTTTGGATCTAGTTTCTATCTGAAGAAAGAAACAGATGAAATGATCAGGAACTGCTGAAAGTGTTGATGTTTGTTGTTTGATTCATTTGACTCTGCTGCTGTTAAACGGCTGCATGTGAATAAAACTCTGCAGCTCCTGCAGCCTAAATCACTTTAGAGAAACAAAAACCGTCAAAACAGGAACAATAAACTCACCACGAACAGGAACGTAGGTCTCAGCCTCAGTCTGATGTCTGATGCTCTGCTGTGTAGATACACAGCGATAGTAGCCGGTCTTGGTCACTTTAATTTGGAGGGTGATGTCGTAGCTTCCTCCTCTTTCAGAGATCTTTGGTTCTTCAGCAGGGAGGATGTTTCCTTCTCTGTCCTTCCACTGGACTTCAGGTTTGGGTGAAGCTCCAAGAACTTCACACTGAAGCTGAACTCCATCCTGAGATTCACCAAGTGTCCTGATGAAAGGTCTGAGAGCGGCACCTGTGAACATCAGAAATAATTTAAAGTATTATTTATATTATATTTATATTATATCATTATAATAATTTATGGAGAACTTTGACAGTTTTCCAAATAACAGCAGGTTGTTGTTGTTCAGCCTCTCTGTTGTGATTTCTGATTTCTGAACTCTTTTCTGACAGTCCACACAAACTGAACAAACTCTGCAGACTGAGTGGGATAAAGATGAACTGTAGTGAACAGGTGAAATGTCTCCACCAGGTGATGGACAGGACGACTGACGTCATCAGAATCACGACTCACCTGGGATGTTTTCGTCACCTCTGTCTTTTAACCTTTTGTGGCTCAGAGGTTGCATACGACCCGACATGAATGTGGAAAAGTCCATAAATACATTGACTACATATTTCCACATGGAGCCAAATGTTCATATAAACACGTTATATCTCATCTGAAAGCTCAGATGTTCGTTTTTTCATCGCCCTTAACGATCTTCACGGCGGATTTACGACGTTCGAACAGGAACGTCTCACTTTACGGCAGTCAGCCGGCAGAAACTAGCTTGCTAACTTGTGTCGCCGCCGTTAAAATCGGTTTATTGGTCCAAAGAGAGACTTTTAAAGACGAAGTGGGCTCGATTTAAAGAAGAAGAAGCCGCAGATTGAATCCAGCTGGTTTTAAATCCAGTGGATGTAAAAACGAGCCAAATTAAAGTGAATGAATTCCCGCCTTTAGTTTGAACGCTGCTCTTCAAACTTCCGCTTCATCTGCATTTCTGTCAATTTTCACTTTGGACCGAATAACTGACCAATGAGCTTCAAGGTCTCTGACATCAGGACCCGCCCAGCAACAAATCAAACCAATCAGCACCTTTACAGCACTTACACTGACGTCACTAACGAACTCTTTACTCCTCGGCCAATCAGAGGAGCGCGCCTTTCGGCGGCCCCTCATGACTTTGATGGACAGCTGCTTCCGTCCAATAGGAAGTGAGCTCTGTGAAAAAAGTCAGAGCGTGTCGGCAGTAAAAGGAGCTGCCTGCCCATATATGGAAGTTAGCGTAGCCGGACTTCCTGCGGCGGAGGCCCGCCCACAGAACAGAGGAAGTCCTTATCGGGCCACAGAGAGCAGATCGAATAAACTAAAGATGGAAATGTGGATGTGAACATGAAGTGCAGCTTCTTTTAGTCGGCTTTAACATTCAGGGACACTTTTAGAGCCACTCAACACTTTTCTCTTCTTTATTTGGAGCTCTGGAGAGCTTTTCTAAAGCTCTGTAGTCCTCTGATGGAGATGATCTGTGCTGCACTTTGGGAAATATCTCAGAGACACTTCAGTCTATCAACATGACATTTGGTACAGATGTTGGACGCCAGCTGACGAACGGACGGTGTGAACGTGGGCCTGATATCTGCTGATACGACGGTTTTACTGCGGTCTAAATATGAGCTGGAAGTCAAAGAAGAGCAGCGTTTCCGTGTTTGTCGGTTCAATCCTTCGTCAGCTCTACAGATTCTGAGCTGAAAGTCAAATGAACGGAGCCCATGAAACCTCCGACAGCTCGTTTTCACTCATGCTGTGGAAATGGATCAGGTTCTTGTACTTTTGGTGGAAAACACGGTTAAAAATGGGAAAGTATTCAGAGACAGAAATGCACATCAGTAAAATGAACCCTAACAGGTTAAGGGACCATCTAAAAGGAAGAACAAAGCAAAACAGATGTTAGTTTGTGAAATCATTCGTGTAGGAAACAGATAACAAACCTGGGAATGTATGACAGATCTACCTAAAACCAATTTCACCAACGTCTAAGTTTAAAAACAACATTCAAAGATGTTCATGTTAATGCTGAGCTGGAAACAAACACCTTTCTGGTTGAATCTCGTTTCATCAGTCTGAAGTAGATTCATCTCAAATTTAATCTACCACAAACTGCTGAAAGGTGATTGTTCAGAATGAACTAAACTGGAACGTGTCAGATATCCAACATGTCTGATCCTTCAGAGGGAATCAGCCCAGATGTGGCTGCAGGTCTGTGGGGACGAGGTCCTCCAGATGTGTATTCTGATGTTTGATCTGAGATCAGATCAGTGAATAATCAGGAGTTTGATGAAAACACTCACCAACAAGAAGCTTCACGTGCTGTTTCTGATTTGTACGTCTAAATTCACAGCTGTACTTTCCACTGTCAGACACCTTCGTGTTGCTGATCTTTATGGAGGCGTTTCCGTCCTTCAGTCCTCCAGGAAAATGTGAGACACGACCTTTGAACTGCTCATGTTGACCTGATAGATCTTTACTGGAAGAAAGACCACCTTCATACACATAAACCTCCTTCTGACCGTCAGCCCTCCAGTCAAACCTCTCAGCTGTAATATCCTCTGAGATGGAACAGGGTAAAGTCACATCATGTCCTTCTATCACTGTGATCTCTGGTCCTGGAAGACAAAACATGTTGGATTTAGACACGTGGACGTCTTTGTTCTGACTAAACATCAACTGAATTTAGAATAAAATACTTTCACTTAAAGACAGAAACAACTTTACAAATACAAATTCTGAGACATTTGACTGTTTGGTTTGTCTGTTTGTTGTAAAATGACTCGTTTCTAAATAAACAGGTGTCCATCCACAGAATGAAGAGTTTCAGTGACACTAAATGTTCAGTCAACAGACGGCTCAGCAGGAAATAAGATGATCAGAAAATTACAAACATCTCATTATTTCGTCATGTTATTTTCATTCTGGGACGTTTCAAACAGACTCGTGTTATGAAAGAGGCCGTAATGTGGGAAAGTTTCTTTTTCTCCTGAAGACGTTTGAAATGAGGAAGTGAAGTGATCACCTCAGTAAAGACGAGTGTGTGTGTGTGTGTGTGTGTGTGGTCGCTCAGCTTCCTCAGCCGTTTAGACAGCTCGAGGTGTTTTTGCCTCCATGTCTGAGGGGCGTTTGGCTCAGTGAGATAAATTCAGAAATCTGTAAAATAATTTAAATTATGATCTATGAGAACATTTAAAGTTACAGTTACACATGAAAACTGTTAAACTTGATGTGAGCTAAAACAGCAAGTTGTTTTTTGGGTGTAAATGAAAAATCACTTTATTCTATTAAAAACTAAATTCTTTTCTTTTGGAGAAAGAATCACTTTTTTTTTTTTTTTTGCTCACTTTAGATTTCCGTGAAAATTTGTTCACATCAGACAACAAAATAACACAAAAGCTTGACAATGATAAGAAATGTGTATATTAGTTTTCTACATCAGTTCTTTCTTGTATAAATCAGCACCTGTGCTCGTGACAATAACAGTTTAATATTTTATATTAACAAATCTTTGCCCAGTCTCATCAATTTCAAATAACCTGAACATGATTTCACATTTATGTCGCTGTCAAATTAAAAGTAACAGCCGACTTTTTAAACAAATATGAACAGAAAAGTTTGTCGCCGACTCATGAAGAAAGATTTTTAAACGACTTTTACAAACACAAAGTTGTTGTTTTGTGTGCAGCTCAGTTTCTCACCGGGTTCCTCGGCAGACGCTGCTGCAGCCCACATCAGGACGCACACACACAGAGGAAGCAGCTCCATAACTGCAGCTGGCACACAAACCTGCAGCTTTTCTGCAGAACGCTTTCGATTCTCGCAGTCAGCCCCTTCACACGGTCATTGCATCATCAGAAGGAAGGAGAGAGTGAAGAAGTGCAGAGAAATCCACAAACTGAACCTGCTCATCAGATCCATTCAGTGATGTTGGAAAATGAAGAAAAGCCGAAGGAGCTCATCTGTTTATTTATTTAAATAGAAATAAAATTAGAGTTTTTTTATTTTATAATATCTGATCGATGTTTTTCATTTCCTGTTACAGTTTCAGTCTGATCTTTGACCTGAAGGGGGCTCAGATCCACCTTCTCCTCATCTGGTTTCTAAAGAACAAGATGGCCGACAGACCTGTGACCTTTGACCCTTCGATTTTTAATTTTTATTTATTTATGTTTGTTGTGTTGGAGAAACAGAGACTTTGTGAGTTTTGTGTTGATTTTGGAGAAAAGCCAAAAGTTGTAAAAGTGAAAGCACAACAAACTGCCTGAAGATGGGCAGACACACAATCGTGCACACACACCAGCTGAGACGGCTGTTGCCCCTTTAGTCTGGTGGGGGGGGTCATGTGAGCTGAGTCTCCAGCAGTGTGTGTGTGTGTGTGTGCAGACACATGAAGGTCTCGAAGTGGAATCAAACAGAGCTGGTCGATCACAGTTTGATTATCTGCAGACCGTCAGACCAGTTTTGGGTTTCAGGCGGTTAAATAAAGTTTTTCTTGAAGCTCAGAGCGAGCTGCCGGAATGTCACCTGTCAGTCAAAAGAGGCCCCGCCCCCAACTCTGCAACTTTTGTTCTCCATAAAAAGCCAGAATGGAAATGTGATTGAATGTGTTTCTGTGTGTGGATCCAGACTCTGGTGGACTGCAGCGGATCAGCAGGTCTGAGGTTTGGATTCTAATTTCCGATTAAATCAGCCACTTCCCCAAAAACTGAGTTCAGCACTTTCGGTTTTTCATGAATGTGTGGTTGTGGGTTCGTTTTATGTTCCTTTTGTGTGTGTGTGTGTGTGTGTGGGGGGGGGTTCTTTATACAACAGGACCCCAAACACCCAGTGAACAAGGTTCAGGAGGTTTAGGGGCCAGATCCCTCTGAATATAGTTCATCAAACAAAAGTCTGTCTGTTGTGTGTCTGTTGTATGTCTGCTGAGTGTCTCTCTGCCTGTTGTCTGTTTGCTGTGTGTCTGTTGTGTGTTGTACAAATGATGGACACATTAAAGTACGGACCTTCAAACTGGAGGCGACTTTAGAATTCATTTGAGCTCAGAAACACACGTCCAGAAAAGTGTGTTTTTTGTTTGTTGTTTTCTGAGACAGTTCATGAAGTGTGGACACATTTTAAAAATGAGAAACCCAAAGTGATGAATGATCTCTCTGAAGCTCCAGACAACTGATTTTAAAGTGCTTTCGGACATTTGTGGGTTAAACGGTCCTGGTTACTGGGCCCGGTGGGCTCACGTGGAGTTGTCTCGTTGTTCTGTCACTGTGCGGCGTCGCAGTCAGGAGGAGGATGGAGGACACTGAACCTGCGTCTCTTCCATCGGAGTGCAACCTTCCCTGACAGGAAGGAGGAAATCTAATCCTGCAGCGGGTGGATGGTCCCGGTGGGCGGGGCTTGGCTGTGCTGACAGCTGGTTTTAGTCCTGGCAGTAGGACTCTGAAGGTCACGTGATAAGAATTGTGTAGCAGTGTGTGAGTCAGTGATCAATATCACACTGCAGAGCTTCTTTTTTGTTTGACAGTAAAATGTGTTGACTGTGTTTTTGTGTTTAATTAAACAGTTTTCACTGTTCAAAACTGATTTTATCTTTTAGCCTCAACATGAACACAGTTCAGCTCTGATGTCACACTGAACTGGGACTTTCCTGTGTGTGTCTAAATTGTTTGAATCAGAAGACTTTTGTGCGTGTCCTCTCTGGGCTCTGGTGGCCTTCAGTCTTCAGGTTGGCAGGAGGATGTGAAGGTCAGCGAGCTCCACTGTGGGTCAACAATCATTAACACACAGACACACACACACACAGCCGGCTGTTAGGGGATACTTTGTGTCAACATTTGGTTTTGAGTTGTCGTTCAAACTTGTTTGAACGTTTCTTGGATAACTTTGGGTCAAAGTCTGATGAGGTACTGGTTTAACAAACTTCTCTGTCCGGTCCAGAACTGGTCCAGAACTGGAGCAGAACCAGAGCAGAACTGGTCCAGAACTGGAGCAGAATTGGAGCAGAACTGGAGCAGAACCGGAGCAGAACCGGAGCAGAACTGGAGCAGAACCGGAGCAGAACCGGAGCAGAATTGGAGCAGAACTGGAGCAGAATTGGAGCAGAACTGGTCCAGAACTGGTCCAGAACTGGAGCAGAACCGGAGCAGAACTGGTCCAGAACTGGTCCAGAACTGGAGCAGAATTGGAGCAGAACTGGAGCAGAACCGGAGCAGAACCGGAGCAGAATTGGAGCAGAACTGGTCCAGAACTGGTCCAGAACTGGAGCAGGGTTACTTCCTCCACTTGGGTTCGTGTTAATGTGAGAAACATCTGCTGGCCAGACGACGTTTCAAACCTTCAGCCGTCGACTTTTGTTGGTTTTGTTAAACTTTAATGATCTTTACTGAAACAAAACGAAGACGCTCCCACAGTGTAATTTCTCCAGAGCTTTATTTTGAAAGGTCAATGTCCATGAGGAAATAATTAGAGCTTTCCCTTTTGAAGCTGGTGGAGCCCGAACCTGGAGCTCACAGTGTGAAATATAAACTTAAAGGTCTTCGGTCTTTTACTGTGAAGATATATTTGTGTTTTTACGAAGTGACTGATGACACAAATAAACATCTTTTCATAATAAAAGTCTGGACTTCCTCCCGTTGTTGAGCTGCACAGACTTACAGAAGGATTCTTTGTGTCTCTAACTTCTCCAAACGTGACAACATTATGCAACAACCTGCTGACCAAACGGTTCCTGGATCAAACCCCTCGGCGGTATTTCCACATCCAGGTGTTTTCAGAGGATGATGATGGACGATATTCGCTGTGAGCTCATGAAACACTTTTCACAAGACGAGACTCATAAATTCTTCCTGCTCACCATCTCTGGCTCTACATGTGACCCTGAACTGTTTGGATATCTGGGGTAACGTCCTCCGACACGCAGTTAGTCAAACACACACACAGTATCTGAGATCACCACGGCAACATCAACACACACACACACACACACACACACACTCTCACACAGTAACAGGAGGAATGCACACCTGTGTTTGTTCCTGTCGGTCTGCTGTCTCGTTTTATTACGTGGGACATTAAGTTCAGTCTCCTGATAACAAAGAGAAGAACCTGGACTGGTCCAGACTACAGAACCGGTCCGAGCTCAAACTCCAGTTCACACTGAAGCTCCACATTTAGCTCCTTCAGGCCTGCAGCGTCACTGAACTGAATGGAATATCGACTTCTGTGTGGAGAAGAAATCCAGCTCATGTTTACTGTTTGACTTTTTAAGTTAGTGACATAAAAATAAAACATGGTTGTAATCGACCCAAATGATGAGGTGTGAGCTCGGCAGCCGTCTGTCCAGGCGGAACAGCCTCACCTGGATCTCTTCAGGTAAAATGCCCTGCTCCAGGACGTGACCACCTGGGAACCATCTCTGTTATCCTTCATTAGCATTCCTGCCATATTTCCCATGCTCCGTTAGCTGGACAATTAGCATTCTGCTCATATTTGCCCAGCTGCTCTGACAGGAGGATCCTCAGCTGTGAACATCTGTCCTCTTCACTGAGGACAGACTGTGTCTCCTCCAGTCACCTGATATCTCTGCTGTCCTCCTTTTAATAAACTTTTATCTGATTCTGGATTCTTCTTTACTTTCCTGCTCATGTGGATTCTCTCTCCGTTCACTCCGCGGCCTTTATTTGACTTACTTTCCTCTCCTTTTCCGCCCTTCTGCATTTTCTCATGTGTTCTGTCTTCACCTCGCCGTGCGTCCATCACAGTGATGTTGAGGCGATGATATGCAGGAAGAGGATTGTGGTGCAGTTGGACAGTGGGCTCCTTTATTCGGGGTAATACACAAAGAGGGCCCAGAGCGACGGGGCCTCTCGACCACACTGTGAAGGATATGAGAGCTCACGCTGCAGGCCTCGGGATAATACTCCCTCTGTCCAGACACACGTGTGTTTCACCTTCAAAGCTTTCAAACTTTAATCCACTTTTCCTGAGCGACCCTCAACTGCACCCTGATCTTATTCTCAAAAGACAAAATAGATTATTCTTTCTTGATGCGTCTGATGGGACATGCGTGCAGGCTCAAGAGGACGGAGTCTTTCTGATCCCAGGACAGATTCTGATGCGTCCAGTATTTTGGCTGATGTTGAATTGATGTAGATGAAAATGACTTTCATTCAGTTCTAATTATTTATTCAGATGAAAACAGATCAGGAAGGATCGGAGGGTCCTTTTCCCAAAACCTCTAACGGTTTCCCAGACAGCATCGTCTCCATCTGATTACTTAAAACAACCATTAAACAGTCAGTCGCCGTCAGACTGTCCTCTGAGTAGGTGAAGAAAAGCTGCATTCAACAAGAAGCTAAAAGGCAAAAATGAGCCGAGACCGCAGAGAGTGGAGGTGAAGGGTCTGAATGGAGAAAGCTGAGAACGGCTCTTTTCATTTGACTCCTCATCCATCAGGACGGAGGGCACGTGAATGTCTGCCACATGATAGAGATTAGGAGAGACGGTGTTTCTGCCCGTCTCCTTCCTCCTCTCACACGTTTGTCTTATTAATGATGAGGAAGGGAGGAGGCAGGAAGACACATGGCGTTCTGTTCCTGTCAGAATATGAGACACGTGAGCGAAGGCCTCTGGTTACACAACCATGAAGAGAAAAAACCAAAACTGACGCCTTCATTTTATTGAGTTTTATCAGGAACTTACAAACTTGTATAATAACAATATAATATAAATAATAAAAGCGTCGTGACAGATTTTGAACGACGCGCCAGTTCAGACCATAAATCAGGGAATGGATTAGGGGGCGGGGCTACTGTGTGTCTGACTGTTCCAGGACCTGTACTCAGGATGGAGTGCAGAACACGTCGGCCCCACCCCTTTCAAAAAGCAAGATGGCCGACAGACAGCTTACAAAGCGGAGGCAGGGTGACATCATGGTGGCTTCTTGGTTTAAAGCAGCGTTTAAAACAAAGATGATCTGTGACCACATGAGGCTGTCGGTCCGTGCTGAGCTGAAGGAAGGACGCGTCCAGCTGTAATGAGAAGAATGTCACACATGAAAAGAAAAAGAAATGTTTTTGTACCAAGCGACGTGTGGGAGGTCTCATCACGCTTGGCTGATAATCTGCTTCACTTGGCTGGAACAAAAGAGGCTTTTCTGCTTTCCACAGCAAACTTAATGAGTCATGGCTTCACTTTAAAGATCCAACTTACAGAAGGAACAAAGTGTAGAACGGAATCAGCTTTGTGGTTTTGTGGGTTTTTCTGGTACCAGACACTTTAATTAATCGGATTAACATCATGAGGATGTGGACGTGAATGAGATCCAATGAATTCCTGCCGTTGCTCTGCAGCCTTTGTTTGTCGAATGTGTGGTTCAGTTAGAACCTCCAGATCTGGGCCTCCCACAGAGACCTGCAGGTGAACTGCTGACTCTCTGAGTGCTGGAAGTGAGAAGTCTGTTTGTTTTCCAAGTTCTGCAAACATCTGGTTCTTATCTCTGGCGGAAGAGAGTCGGCTTTCAGACGCAGGTCACATGTATTTTATTTCCTGTGGTGACTCAGAGCTCTGATGTTCCACCTGAGATCGAAAAACCTGAACGTAGCCAGACGATGGAGACCCACCCTCGTCATTCACGTTCATGTTACTTTGGCAAGTCAATGTGACCGCCACCTGATCAGACATCAGTTCAGATGGAGGATGAGTTCACATCAGACTCAGCTTCTGATAAATCCACTCTGACTGTTGATGACTGACAGCATGTTGAACCCACATTGGTTACAGTTACAGTTCAGGAACAAAGTGCCATTCACACACAGGCGGTGCTCAGAGACCACATGACTGAACCAACGTCCTCCAGTCTGCAGTGCTGTGTTTCCTGTTTGTGGCTGAGCTGTTTCATCAGCTCGTTGTAACTCACACCAAATATCAGACCCTCCATCGAACAGTGCTGATTTATTATCTGTTGTGTTATCACTCAGGGACAAGTGGAGTCAAAAGCACAAACGGTCCCCACGAAGACATGAAGTCAGACGTGAGGAGCTGGCTGTAGTTGGTTTGTGCGCAGAGGTTGGACGTTAACGTTTCCTTGAACTAAATTTGAAAACCTGGGTAGCAGAAGTATTTCTGAGAACACTAACAACTTCCCGTTGTGGTTTCTGCTCATGCATCAGAATGATCTGAGACCGTTTGGAGTAAAATAAAGCTCCTGTGGTTGTTCAGATGGGTTCAGTTTTATAACACAAAATAGAACCATGTTTCCTGACTTCAGATTTAAACCTTCTGACTCACAGAAGGAGCAGAAATGATGATATCTAACAATGTTCATCACACCTGGACTGTTAATGAGCTCATTAACTTCATCAGCCAGCATAAATTGGCCTTTGGTGACATTTTGAACAGGATGCTGATGATGCTAACATGAACCATCTATGTAACTTACTTATTTACATCTTATTAAGTTTAGAATAATGGAGGTGGTGGCCTGTTTGATTGACAGCTGGGATTAAAGGTATTAAACTGCTTGCAGGTTCTTAAAGAAATGAATAATTTGAAGGAATAAACTGGTTTAATAAGCAGAGACGTTTGGATTATGTATTCATACTGTTGTTGACAGTTCTGCCAGTGTTCCTGATATTCCAACTTTTTCCAAGATGAACAGATCAGCCTGATTTCACCTGAGGACAGTTTGTCATCGTCACATGAAGAGGTGGAAGTTGGCTCTGGTGAACTCCTGATGGATGGTCTCCAGCAGGACGTCGTCCTCTTGTCCTCCGCCCGCCCCTCCCTCTCTCTTCCCTCCTCCGCCTCCTGCTCCTCGGAGAGATGCAGACGGCTGGACTTCAGGCGTGTAGGTGAAGCTGAAGGACGTGCGATAAAGGAGGCCATCCAGGCGGAGCAGGGACAGGGGGACGGTGATGACGCGGCGGAGACAGCGCCATCCGTCGGTGAAAACAGAGACGTCAGGAACGACGCAGAGCAGAGACTTAGGAGACCTGAGGAGACAGACAGAACGTGACCATGCTCAGTCAGTCTGGAAACATCTACAGGTCAAAGGTCACAGCCATTGGTGTTACGGTTCATTGGACGAGTCATATCATTTAGTTTCATTAAATTAATATGGAAGTCACCCGTTGAGTCCAACTGACAGGTATCCAAGGTAACCAGGTAGGTGTTATGTAAGATTAAAAAGATTAAAAAGTGATAAACTGTGGCCGTGGAGAGAAGATCAGATTAGATCTGATCAGAGTGAGATGTAAAGTGTATTAAAGCAGATCGTGTCTGAATGGCTCTTTATAACGAGGCCCGTCCTGCCTCTCTGCAGAGGGATCATGTTCCTCACCGGCTGCAGCTTCTCGCACAAACAGCACATTGTGGTTGACGGCTACACAAACATGGTTTTCCTCTGAGCTGCTGACTGAGGAGAGCCTGATATACGACGTCTCAGCACTTCAGGTGTGGGATCTGAGGTGGACTTCGATGTCAGAGCTGTTTCGGGTCTGTTGGAGAGGAGTGCTCCTGTAGACCGGGCTTCATGCCCCTTTAAGGTGGGAGAACTGGAAGGTTCAGGAAACTGGACGACGGTCAAACTCAATTAATCAAAAAGAAGACAGCTCTTCGGATAACCAGGATGAACTTCAAGGCCTTTAACATCTACCTTCAGAGCATATGGACAAATCATCTCATCTGTTAACACGTTCTTTTAGAAAGGATCACTGAAGTCTGCTGTGTTTTATTGAAATTCCTCAACAAACAGTGAAATCTGGATCAAACGAGGAATCATCTGTGTTCAAACTGTTTGGTGGCATGATATTCGGTCTGGAGGTGCCACCTAATTATTTCACATGAAAACGCCATAAACATGTTGACATGCAGGTAAAATTTTATGACTTAAAGAAGTCCTTAGCTTCGATTTGTTGCAGCTGATGCTCTGTGGTGAAGCAGCATGAGAGCCAAAGGTATGAAAGAGTCATGGATATAAAAATAAGGAGTCTCAGACTGTTCAAGAAAAAAAAAAAAAAAAAAAAAAAAGAAGTCATTTAAGAGATCAGCTTTTAAGACCAAAAAAACTGGTTAACTGATTTAGATAATAAGTGTTTGTCACCACAAACCGGCCGATCTCCAGACTATTTTTGTCTGTCTGTGTCTGTCAGCTCTGTGGGACTCACTTGAACATCGTCTCAGCTTCGCTGCTGCCAAACCAGACTTTGAGATGAGGGCTGAAGTTTTCTCCGTGGATTTCCAACATGGCCACGTGTCCTCCACCGTTCACCTGCAGAGACACACAGACAGTCTGTCCAATCAGCTGACGTCCCATGAAACACAACCCCACACAGACAGCAAAGAGAGATGAACGTTCACAGCAGTGATCAGTGTGCTGCTGCTTTAACGTTCACTTGTATGATGCTCCGTTAGTTTTCTGTCTTCACCCTGAACGACAGGAATGAGTCTCTCAGCTGCTTCAGGCTGGAGGAGGCTGGGAAATGTCTTCACTCTGACTTCTGCTGCTCAGAGGTCAGTTCCTCTGATCTTCTTTCTCAGTTCATTTTACAGAAGAGAAACTTTTTGTCCGGAGTATCTCAAACGTCAGCTTTAATCTCCTAAAAGCTGTGATCAAGAGTTTTTGAAGTGAAGCAGCGGAGGAACAACTTCTCCTTTACCTCCTCATTCTTCTGTGGAAATGTCAAACTGTTTTGTTTTTCATTTTATTTGAAAATCTGGATTTTTTCCAGAACAGAAACCTTGAAGGTTTAGATCCTACGGAGCAAATAAATTAGAAAACATTGCCAAAATGTCAGTGACTTAAGTTCCAAATGTTGGGAAACACAAACCCATGGGCTGTGTGTGTGTGTGTGTGTGTGTGTGTGTGTGTGTGAGAGAGACTCACCTCTAACCCGGTGATAACAGGAAAAGGAGTGACTGGAGTCTGGACGCAGGCGATGCCCTGATTAAAGGTGAATTCCACTGTTTCCACTCCGATGATGGTCCAGCAGGATCCGTCGTTCAGGACGACCCGGCTGGAGTCTCTGGTGCTTGAAGCAGCCTGGAAGGATGGAGAGGTGTTTGACGGGAGGAGCAGGAAGATGGAGGAGGGGGACAGCAGGTGTCCGGCTCACCTGGTACTGAATGATGGCATCATTAGATAAACACAGGAAGGTGAGAGGATCGTCTCTGAATTGGAACGCACACTTGTGAAGCTGAGAAACCGGCTCGTCCACGTCCAAGATGGCGTACTGCTTGTTGACCTTACGAATCACCTGTTGGCAAAACCAATAATCCATTTAACAAATCAATCAATTCATTCATCACTTTATCAAAGGAAGGAACATTGTTTTAACTAAAATGTGCTCAATCAGCAGGAACAAAGTTCCCCATCTTAGCTTAGCATGTTAGCATTCTAACATTAGCCATTAAAGGAAACAAACTGCAGCTGATGACGACGTGAAAATCAGAAGAACAGAAAGTGAAGTTGGAGGCTGAATTTCCTCTTTAATAATCAGCTCCCTCCTTCAGACTATTTGTGTGTCTCCATTCACTGAAGTCTGTGTCTTTACCTGCTGCAGGTGACGTTTGTTTGTGATTTCTTCTGTTATTAACAAACCTGATACATTTTTATTTTACTCAGTTAATTCAAGCTGCTGATGAGGACAATCAGAAATCTGATTTCTGTGATTAACTTCCTGCTTAAATCAGCTGGAGGGACTTTGTCCTCTCCGAAGCAGCTTCCTGTTGTTGGCTGTCAGACGTTCCATCCAGACTTGTTCTCAGACAAACTAACCAAGTCTGAACAACAGTTTGTTTATGGAGCAGTTCTTCTCCATGTCTGAAATATGACATGGTCACTGTGTCCAGATCAAAGTGCAGCAAAGTCACCAACCAGAACCCAAACCCAGAAAGACCTGAGCTGCTTTCAGGGATCTGAGGCTTTAAACAGAGCTCCTTACAAAAGACTGGAAAAGTTACTGCCGATCTTGAAGACAGACCAGCTCGAAGGAACAGACCGACCAACAAAGTAAAATGTACAGAGACGGAGCGGCAGAGATCCAGAGATTAAACTGACACTGAGGTGGTCCGACTCCTGCTGTCTCCCTTTGACCTGACGGCACTCCACCTAAACCTGCGCCACACACACACAACTCCTGTCAGTCCTTTCACAGAAGCTGATGCAGCTTTTCTCTGCACATCCTCCTTCACCTCTTCAGTCCTTTAACATCGACCACAACCGACCCAACCTGCTCGTCACGTGAGGAAAAACCTCCATCTTCAAACAAATCCAGCAGAAACAGGCCCCAACTATAAAAACATATAGAGGTGTAATGAGCAGCTATACCTTCACTTTCCCCCACCGGGCCACGTTGTTATGACTGAGAGAGAGAAACTGTCCGCTCAGCAGAATGTGGGGGATTCTGCTGAAGTCGGGCTCAGCAGAAGTTTAAGTGGATGATGGGTGGAATAATGAGAGCAGTTTAGGAATTAGCAGGTTATGTAACAGACACATCTGTCAGACATACGAGATCGCCGCTGACTGTGTGACTGAAATAATCAGGTGACATGGCTGCAGCACCTTTTCTCTGTCGTCTGAAAGTTCAACCTTTTCTGCATCAGCATTGAAACACAGAGAAGGCAGAATTTTCCTGTTGGAAGTGAGATCACCTGATTTCATTCAGCACTAAACACCAGAAACTTGTGAGATGGTGGGAGTTTGGTGTTTAGTTTCGTGTTTGCTTAACGGCACTTCAGCAGGGTGTGTTTTACCGTCATGGGGATTTAAAGTGATTCTCAGAGAATCAGCAGCAGCAGTAAAAACCTCAACGTTACTGAAGTGAACTGAGAGAAAGACTGAGTCTATCAGGGTTGTTTTTATCTTAAAGGTGTGTAGACCTATGGCCCATAAGAGAGTGTGTGTGTGTGTGTGTGTGAGTGTGTGTGTTACCAGGGGTGGCAGGGTCAGTCCAGAGTCGGTACACACTAACTGGACCACACAACCGTAACAGATGAAGCCTTCACTCAGCACAAAGTCTCCTTGGTCAGTGCGCTGCTCCTCCACTATACACACACAGACACACAACTGTTATGAATATTCATACACTGTCTGTCTATCTTCTCATTATCTGATATATAGTTGACTAAGATTTAATGTGTCTGTGTGTGTGTGTATACATATATATATATATATATATGTCTGTGTGTGTGTGTGTGTGTGTGTGGTGATTGTGCAGAGCAGACAGACTGAGGTTTTGGCGGTGGGAGGTCCGTGTGTTGAATAAATAAGCTCTCAGTCTCGGTGTGGGAGGGAAACACTGACTGTATTTATGCCTGGGGGGTCAGAGGACGTGTGGGGACCGGAGGACGCAGGTTCGATGCCAGCGATGACCACAACACTTGGACCACATCCAAAATGCTCCAGATCAATGTTGTATTTTCTGATTTGTGTCACGTTTACCCAAAGTGATGGTGAATGCCGTCCACTGTCGGGCGCTGGCCACAAACGCTCCTCTGTCCACTGACAGGTACCGAGTGCTGACCGTCTGAGAGCGCAACCGGTTGAACAAAGCTACCCTGGAACACGAGGAGATACACACTGAACACACACACAGACACACACACAGCGGTCAGAGCCTCCCACAGAGACTGGAGCAGCCTGATGTCACCTGACCTGCATGATGATGTGTGTGACTGTCTGATTGAATCAATTTATAAACATTTAGACATGACAGCCATCTACAAACCTGGACCTGGACTGTCTATAACCTTTGGCGTCTGTAAAGTGAGGCCAAAGATGAAGAGCCTTAAGCCTTCGTTCAGGTCCAGGTGGATTGTGGGGGCCGAACCTCCCTGAGACTCTGAGGATCGTCTCACAGTGACGATCACAAACATCTAATAATGAAAATAACTGAGCTGGAGCGACAACAGGAGACAGACGGACAGAAACAGACTCACAGTCTGCGTTCTTCATGGACTGCCTCTTCTGAGAAGGTTTGGAGATCACTTTGATCATTCTGCTCTGGAACGAACCCACTTCCTGTCTGCTGCCCAGGAAGAGCCGCAGCAGGAGGCGGAAATGCTTCCTCTTGTCCTGATCGGAGATGAACAGGGACTTGGCACAGGCAAACATCTGCTGCAGAGACAGAGAGAGAGAGAAGGAGAGAGAGAGAGAGAGAGAGAGAGAGAGACAGTGAGAGAGAGAGAGAGAGAGAGAGAGACAGAGAGAGAGAGAGAGACAGTGAGAGAGAGAGAGAGAGAGAGAGACAAGAGAGAGAGAGACAGTGAGAGAGAGAGAGAGAGACAGAGAGAGAAGGAGAGAGAGAGAGAGAGAGAGAGAGAGAGAGAGACAGAGAGAGAGAGAGAAGGGGAGAGAGAGAGAGAGAGAGAGAGAGACAGAGAGAGAGAGAAGGAGAGAGAGAGAGAAGAGAGAGAGAGAGAGAGAGAAGGAGAGAGAGACAGAGAGAGAGACAGAGAGACAGAGAAGGAGAGAGACAGTGAGAGAGACACCAACACTGAGCTGAGCCTTAATGACGACGATTTTTCAGGATTATTGCAGAGAAGAAGTTTTTGTTTTGAAAACCTGAAAATGGTTTTAATGACGTGGACCTGGAGAGTCTGGCTCCACCCATCTGATTGTGTTTCTGGTCTGTGCAGGAGAAGCTGGTCCACCTTGGTTTCTGAGCTTCTACCTTCTGAATCTTTAGTGACTTCTTTGAGGTTCATGTTTGGACAGTGTGGTCGATCTTCATTCACACGTTCCACCTTCTCTAACAGTTTAACTAACAGGAGAAAACTTTAAAGACGTCAGACTCTCACCTTGGAGTTTGGCTGCTGATCAAAGATCAGTTTGAAGGTGTCCGTCTGAGACTGGGTGGCGTTGTCCAGACACATGTAGCCACACACTCGATATACAGAGTCGCCGAAGCCAGCAGCTGGACGACAGGAAGAGAGAGGACAGAACAACAGAACACATGAGCTGTGGAGATGAGGGGCTTTTCTCTAAAACCACTTTTTCTTCTTCACCTTTCAGATGATCCTGCATGACCCTCCATCCATGGCCGCTGATGTAAACACACGGAGGAGGACAGAAGAACCTGCAGATATGACATGAATTCAGACAGCAGACACTAAACTGACGAGTAAAGTTTCTGAATCTGTTCTGCTGATTCACATCTGCTCAGCTTTAATCATCGAACCGTTTCTCGTTGCCGTAGGACTTCTGAGCCACCTTGGCGTGCAGGATCATGATGCTTTGGTCTGCGTGGGCTTCTCTTCCTGGTTCCCTCATCGTCCCCAGCAGCTGACAGCCTTGAAATTCTGAATCCAGTCTCCTAATTGGTCAAGAAAACAATGAGTCAGCTGGAGGCTGATTACGAGGACCAATCAAAACAGCATAAAAAAAATTGGTCACCAAAGAAACACACAATACTAAAAAGTCACATGTGAACATGAGCTAATCAGCACTGAAGGCAAAGTACAGCCGAGGATGACACCCACTAGAATCCAGTAATGTGAGACGTGAACCAAATGGAGCAGCAGAGCGACTTCAGTTGTGTTGTCATGAGTTCGTGTCACTCTCCCTGAGCCGACCTGTTGTTGATTAAGAACTGTGATGAAGTGTGATGGGCTGCTGTTGACTAAATGTGGCGCTCAGTCAAACATGTGAAACATGGCGGAGTTTTTAACAGTCTGTGGCTGAGACTCCCCAAATGACTGAAGGTGGTCTAAGTGGACGTCAGTCTGTGTCCCTTTAGACCGACAATCCAGTGTACATGAGAGTGAACACTTAAACCAGCTAACATTTGAGCTTTTCAACAGATTTTTGTTCAAATTTACTCGGTTATTGTTTCCATCATTCATTAGTTTGACCTCATTCAAATACAATGAAAGGCCTTTCCAGTCTTATTAAATCTGAGTCAGGGCCAAAATGAACAGCAGGCAGATCAAAGCCTAACAACCACAGACGGATTTGTTTTGGTGACTTTTCTCATATTTTATCTTTAACGGTGTTGTTAGCTGATTGAATACAAAAAATCTGAAGAAAAAACAAAAATAGTCAAATTCAATAAATAATACTAAATTCAAATATTATATATTTTTTTTCTCCTGCATTAATCTACTGAAAACTTTAGTTTGAATATTTCATTTACATTTTTTCCTTGTTTTTTTCATGTTTCTGATTACAATCCTGCTGAATCAAAATCAACAAACTCTCGTGTGTGATTAAATGTTAAATATTCAGCAGAGCGGCAGGTAGCTGTCCGACAGAGCAGGACCGGCCCCGTGCAGCTCTGATAACAAAGGCAGCTGTCACTTCTGCTGAGTTTTCTCTGCGCTGTTATGACGTCGTGAGGAGCCCGACATGGAGCTTTGGCCCTGGGGCCCCGGCCCCAGCCCCGGCCCCAGCCCCGGCCCCAGCCCCGGCCCCGGCCCCAGGGCTCAGGTCTGGAATGCTGCTCATAATGAAGCCTGTTGACATGAAGGGAGGAGGGAACCAAAAGATAGCGATGCGAACGACCACTAAAACAACTACAACAAAGGATGAACACACAAAAAAAAAAAAAAAAATAGAGGTAAGATCCGTTATAGGACAATAACAAAAGTTAGGGTTAGAGTCCCTCCTCCCTTATGTTGAAGTGTATGTGAAAATGTCCCTCCCTAAATGATGTTCATTTAGAGGGAAATGGGAGGGGTTAGGGGGGCGGGGCTACTGTCTGACTGACAGACTGAACCATCCAGTCAGGACAGAGTCCAGAACAGGTCAGATCCGCTTTCACTAAATCTGGTTGCAGCTAGTTAAAAAAAAAAACAAGATGGCTAACAGACAATAAACAGACTGGAGGTAGCAGCTCATTCGCTGATAATTATAATTATAACAGAAACTATTTAATTTAGAAAAAAAGTAAATCTCTTTCTTTGAAGGAATGACATGACTGACCTATGTTCAATGAATAAATCCAGTTTCATGTGATTCATCATTTCTTTTTACATGAATGAAACGTGCATCATTAAGCTTTAGTTTTTGATGGAGATTCAGTTTGACCTGACACCGGCTGCTCTTACAGATTTTTTTTGCTCTCCTTGTCCACACAAAGTGCTTAAAGTGAGTGAACAGGACGACCTGATGGCGAAGTTCTAAACCACGAGTGAGCAGACGGATGGACTCTTCCCCAGTCAGTGTCGCGTCTCTCCTTAATACACTCGAAAATAACTATAAAAAGAATGTACAGATGTGAAGCTTGTTTGGTGCAACAAACATCACATTTTTATATTATAACAGAAAAAATAACAGAGAAAATAAAATTGCAATAAAATGATGACATGATGATTTTGCAGACCTGGTTTTGATTCTGTGATCGGCACAGCAGAATATAACAGAGAGTGCTTCAGCCTGCTCTGTTTACTTCATATGAGCCAACTGACCCTGTGTGTGTCTGTGTGTGTGGGGTCAGTCACCAGGGTGCCACCAATGGTCTAAATTAGACCTTCCCTTTTCAAAGGTCAAAGGTTAGTGTGCCTTCTGGTATTTCACAGCAGTAACACAGAAGGGGGGGGGGTCCAGGCAGTTGAAGTCCTGGTCCAGAGTCTGAACGATGTCACGACAACGGTCGTGGTTTGTCAGCGAACGTCAGTTCAGTAAAATACCTTCCTGAGTGTCCACAAGCTGGCTGTTAGGTCAGAGTTTAGGTAAGAGAAGGTCCTTAAAATAAAGACACATCAGCCTTCAGCCTCAAGATCCTGAAAACCTTTTCTCTTTATCTCCGTCTTACATGAGAATCTCGAAAGACAAAGTCAGAAAACAGTCGATTGGGTCACTTCCTGTAGCTGCTCCTTCACTATTCATCAAACCAGCAGACGTCAGTTTGGGAGCTGAGCACTTCATGTTGAAATCTGTCGGCCATTTTGGTTTTTGTAAACCAGCAGAAACCAGATTTGGAAGAGAAAGTGGATCTGACCTACTTTGTGGTCTCTCCTGATTGGGTGTTTCAGTCTGTCAGTCACACAGTAGCCCAGCCCCTAACCCCTCCCCTTTCCCTCTAAATGAACATCATGTTGTATTTCAGACTGAGACCAAAAACTCATCAGGGAGGAGGGGGGACATTTTCCCATAGACTTCAGTACAGTGGGGCCGACCAGAGCCTGAGTCCAGGTCCTGGCTAATTAGCACATGAAATATAAAGACAACCAATAACAGTGGCTCTAGAAGTGGCGTCGTCATAAACACCTCACCATAGCAACAGGTGATAGCTTTTATTGTTCAGAGAGAACCAATAGGAACGAGAGTTCCGGTCTCCATAGTGACCCAGCTGTCTCATTGGTCGATAAGAAGCTGTTCAGTCTGCTGTAATAAAGTCTCCCATCATGGACCCAGCCGGTCCCTCATCTGTCCCATCAGGATCCAGTCTCTGGGGGTCCTAATTCGGGACGGTCCCGTATTCTAAGGGCCGGTCGGCAGCCCAGCTCAGTCCTCCTCTCCTGGACTCCACAGACCGGGGGAGGGGTCTGTCCAAGTCCTGCTGGACCTTTAATACCTTCACTCCATCATCCGCCTCCTCAGTCCAGACCGACAGGAGGAGGAGGAGAGACCGGAGACCGGAGACCAAAGACTCAAAGACCGGAGACACAAAGACCAGAGACCGGAGACACAAAGACCAGAGACCAAAGACACAAAGACCAGAGACCAAAGACACAAAGACCGGAGACCAAAGACACAAAGACCAGAGACCGGAGACACAAAGACCAGACACCGGAGACCGGAGACCTGCCGCCCTGCTCGGTTCGGGATCAGACCCGGGACAGTGTGTTTGGACCTTACCCGTGCCATCCGTCCCCGGTCCTCGGAGCGTCGTGTCCGGCCAGCAGCGTCCCCAGGTGAGTGAGAGGGCTGACCGGGTCTGGGGACAGGCCGGGGGGGTACAGCGGAGCCGGGTCGGCCTGGGGGGGTCGGGTCCGGTGGTCTGACAGGATCAGAAGGAAAGCATCAGAGTTAAAGAGCACAGACTCGGTCCGGTTCTGTCTTTCCTTTGAGTTCAGATGAAATCTAAAAACAGACTGTTGGACATTTTATCATGAAACATTAAATCAAAGCTCAGAGGAACACGGAGGTCCAGAGAGATCTGGACCTGTTGGTCATTCCTCCAGTCAGCTGTCCATCCTCTGATGGACAGAACGGTGGGTTCACTCAGGCTCTCTGGAGGAGACGGTCAGGACAGACCGGTTCAGTCCAGAGCTCTGGGCTCAGAGCCGGGACCCATTTGGTGATCCAGATCTCTGAAGACAAACGGGTTCAATTTTCAGTTCAAAACTCTGAACGGATCAAATTTAATGTTTCATTCTAATTAGATTTGAGTTTAATTTAGATACTGAGACCTTAATGAGGTCTACTGATTGGAAACAGTCAGTCAGGAAACTACAACAGGAGCAGAATCCAGCAGAGTCCACATCTGGTTCCAATCTGAAGCTGCTAACAAGACCTTCACTGTTCAGTCTGTCAAAACCCGAACCAGATACAGGACCACCACAGTCAGGAGAGAGTCCAGAGCAGGTCAGATCCACCTTCTCCTCCAAATCTGGCTTCTTCTGGTTTGAAAAAACTAAGACGATGGACGAATGATGAGCTACCTCTGAATTTTCAGATGTTTGTCGATGAATTTAATTTTGTCCTGATGGTGGCTCAAAGTAAAGAGATCACAGAGGTGGAAACAGCTCGGGTGAGCAAGAATGTATTAGGAGTCCAGGAGACGGCCATCATCATCATCATCATCATGAAGTGACTGTTAATGAGTAAATGAATGGTGGTGTCATCAGAGGAAGTGGGGGGTAAATGTCTAACATGCCAACAGTTGTTGAGATATTCAATCCTGGACCAAAGTGATGCACGGCCTAAAACATCTGTGGGACAGAAACAGCTCCTTCCTTCGGCTCGTTCCGACCAGCTGGTCAGCCAGCGGTCCAAACGTTTGGCAGCACCACACACTTCTTGTTGACAGAGGTTTGGTAGAGCATGACTGTCCGACAGAGTCACGTCCGTGTGTCTGAGCAAGAGAGGGTTTATTTAAAGGTCCAGGGGGTCTAAAGCTCTAAAGGTCCAGGGGGTCTAAAGCTCTAAAGGTCCAGGTGGTCTAAAGGTTTCAGGGTCCAGGTGGTCTAAAGGTTTAAAGGTCCAGGGGGTCTAAAGCTTTAAAGGTCCAGGGGGTCTAAAGCTCTAAAGGTCCACTTCTAAAGGTCCAGGTGGTCTAAAGGTCTAAAGGTCCAGGTGGCTCTAAAGGTCTAAAGGTCTAAAGGTCCAGGTGCTCTAAAGGTCTAAAGGTCCAGGTGGTCTAAAGGTCTAAAGTCCAGGGGGTCTAAAGGTCTAAAGGTCCAGGTGCTCTAAAGGTCTAAAGGTCCAGGTGGTCTAAAGGTCTAAAGGTCCAGGTGCTCTAAAGGTCTAAAGGTCCAGGTGGTCTAAAGGTCTAAAGGTCCAGGTGCTCTAAAGGTTTAAAGGTCCAGGTGCTCTGAAGGTTTAAAGGTCCAGGTGGTCTACAGGTTTCAGGGTCCAGGTGGTCTACAGGTTTCAGGGTCCAGGTGGTCTAAGGTTTAAAGGTCCAGGTGGTCTACAGGTTTCAGGGTCCAAGTGGGCTAAAGGTTTAAAGGTCCAGGTGGTCTACAGGTTTCAGGGTCCAGGTGGTCTAAAGGTTTAAAGGTCCGGGGTCTAAAGCTCTAAAGGTCCAGGGGTCTAAAGCTCTAAAGGTCCAGGGGTCTAAAGCTCTAAAGGTCCAGGTGGTCTAAAGGTCCAGGTGCTCTAAAGGTTTAAAGGTCCAGGTGGTCTACAGGTTTCAGGGTCCAGGTGGTCTAAAGGTTTAAAGGTCCAGGTGGTCTAAAGGTTTAAAGGTCCAGGTGGTCTACAGGTTTCAGGGTCCAGGTGGTCTAAAGGTTTAAAGGTCCAGGTGGTCTACAGGTTTCAGGGTCCAGGTGGTCTAAAGGTTTAAAGGTCCAGGTGGTCTACAGGTTTCAGGGTCCAGGTGGTCTAAAGGTAGGTCTAAGGCACAGCTGATGCTCATCATAAATTGGAAGTGCTTCTCGTCATCCTCCCTCCACCGAACTGAGACTTTGAACCAGGAAAGTTCAGGTCAAATATCTGTCAGCTGTCACTGCTGCTCAACCTGAGGGTCACGACCCTGACTGGAGGTCGTGGGATGGACACCAGGGGTCGCGAGTCAGACGAGAGAATGTGGAGAATAAGACACAACTGAGCCGAGGCTGAGATGTGAAATGTTGAACAAAGTTGTTTTTACAGCGTCATTTATTCCGTACTGTTTTTGTCCCAGTCTGTTTGAAAGAACAAAATCAGAAAGTCTGTTTCTGAATTCAAAGCTTGTACAGCACGATGACACAGAGGAGTGTGGGAGAATTCATCCTTTTTAATGAGGTGTAATTTGAGTACATTTGTTTGTTTAGCGTTTATTCAGCGAACAGGGATTATAAAATGTTTGCCTCATGTCTCAGGCTGGACCTGCTCTGTACTCTATCCTGATAGGATGGTCCAGTCTGTCAGTCAGAAGCCCCGCCCCCTAACCCCTCCCATCCTTCCAGGGCTGCTTCCCTCTAAATGGAGCTTCATTTAAAAAAATGAACGTTTCATTGAAGAAACTAGAGACCATGAAAACTGGCTGCACTCAGACCAGACTGAGTCTACGTCCACTTTCATAAAGTCTTTGGTTGTGAGTCATATCTTTATTTAACTTTATTTCACTCTTCATGTCATCTTTGTCAGTGAAGAATCACAGAACAGAGCAGATTCTGAGAACTGTTTCTGTTAAACTGACCTCAGGAATCTGTCAGTGCCCAACAAAACCGCCCTCTGCTCACCTTCCCTGTCTTCGCTCATGAAGTCAGTCTCATCCATGTCAGGGGGGGTCAGCTGATTTTAGGAGGGGGCGTCTCTCAGGTCCATGGTCGCTGTTTTCACAGCAGTGCAGATCACTGCTGTTAAATCTGAAGGGCCCTTTGTGACTGAAACAAAGAGCAAGTTTCCAGAGTCCAAGACCAAACCAGCATCAGGCTGGTTGATGGTCTGTTGAGATCAGATGTTCTCCAGCTGTTTTACAAACTCACCCTAAAGGCAACTGATAATCTTCCTGGATTAATCCGCCCAGAATCTAAACTGGACTTGATACCTCTTCAGACTATGAATTAAACTCAGCTCACTTACAGTCTGACAACAGAAAAAACAATCAATATCAGATAATAATAATAATCTGTTACCGTGGTCAGTTGAACTGACCTGAACTGGTTCCGTAGCTTGTTGGTTAAAATCTTCTAGATCTTCTTCTCATTCTGCAGCTTCAGTCTCCATCCAGATGATTCAGATTCTGTAACAGTGCAGTTAGCTCAGTTTAAAGTTCAGTTAAAACACTTCGTCCATCAGTCAGTCATTCACCTTCAGCAGAGCTCAGAGCTGATGCAGCATACAGTCGATCTACAGTAACAGGCTGCTCTGCAAAACGTTTGTGTTTGTACTCCGTTCCAGATCTGTTATCTGACCACTGGTCCTGTTGTGTGTGTGGATAAGCAGATAATCACCTGCAGGTTTCTCACACACACCTTCCTCTTCAGTAAACACACCCCGTTTTTTAAACATTGAAACACCAGTTTATCTGATCCATCTAAAACACAAAGTTATTGTTTTCATTCAGGTTAACAAGGTGCCATGTTATTACTTATAAAGATAATTTTACATTAGTAAAAAACAAACTTATTGACAGTGAATCATTGAAAGAAAAACTCTTTCTCAGCAGAAAACAAGGAGACTTCAGTTTTATTTATGTGACAATTTGATTTGGTTCCAAACAGACACAATGCCTGATAATACAATGTATTGTATTTTAAACACATTGTCCCACTTTGAACATTCAAATGATCACAAAAGGAATATTTTTCATGGAGTAAAATCCATTTATGATTAAACAAATTCAATGTGATATGACATAATAATACAAACAAAAATAAAAGTAAAATTAATAAACTATCAGTTAATATTAATATTAATATTAATACCAAGGGAACTGCAGTTACTTCCATTCTCATCCTCCATCTTTGATAGTGACGTCGAGAGTCACCTTGTTACATTAGACACTCCTATTGGCTCCGGTGGGTGATGTGACAGCCAGTCAGAGTCTCTGGATCAGTCCTGTATGTTTCTGTTTCTGAAGGTGGTGTGAGTTTATTGTGTTGACAGAATAAAGACAACTTCAGTGGTTTCAATCCGCTCACCTCTGTTCTCTGTCAGGTTCTTGATTCTAGGTTAAGGCCGTTTCCCTTCAAGCACCTTCATCTCTGAGCCGACGTGTGCTGCAGGACGCTGCTGAAAACAAACAGCAGTCAGCAGCAACACAAAATCATAGTGTAGGCGACTTTTCCAAAAACGCATATCTGGTATCACTGCAGCTCCCGTAGTTTATTATCAGCGCCGATCAATGTCGACATCTGTTCAGATTTCCTTTTACGGCAGAGGAACAATATTTTGTCAGTCAAACTCAAGCAAGCAGAAATGAAAACCATTTGTGGTCCCGAAAACCAGACAGAGCAGACAGACAGACAAGCCACATTTTGATTTAATGAAATACTAAATAAAGTGTTAATTGATAATCAGAAAATCATTGAACCAACTCTGGATTAAGTTGATATGTCAGATGAATTGCTGCTCCTCACCTGTCGTTATGCTGCTGAAGCAGCCGGACGCTCTGATTTCTTGCGCAGATGCTGCAGCTCAACGACTGAACATCCGGAGCCATTTAAGAGGAAATCTGGAAAAAGCCTTAACATGCCGCCTTCCCTAGAGGGCAGCACTAACAGAAACTCCAGGCCTCCTTTAATACAAACAGAAGTGTCGTCACTGCCGAGACGCCAAAAACTGACAACAGTCTCTCCCTTTCCCGATCTTCTGAGCACTGGATGATTCAGACAAACTTTGTCAGAATATACGAGGAAAAACTGCTTAAGAACAAATCCAGAAGTCTTTGGAAATATCCTGGATTATTGTGGTATCCACCAATGAGGATCTTTGATTTACAGCTTTTCATAATAATGAGGATCATTAAAGGTTAAACTGAGCTCAAACTGAAGCATTTTTAAAAAGCTGCTTGATACAGAGGAGAAAGTGGACGCATGTTGCTGTGCTAGGACACCTGATGAGGGTTAACACTGTCAAAGTGCATCTGGTTTGCAGTTTCCTCCTGGTTCAGGAGCAACAGTAGCTGGAGTGTTGTGATGGAGCTGATTTTTAGTTTGACCTTTCACCCTGCTGACATTCTGCTCCACCACAAATCAGATGGGAGGAAATCCATCAGTTAGTTTTTTTTCACAGTTGGGATTTGAAAAGGTCTTTCACGAAACAGCCACTGTTCCATTCGTCACGTTAATCTCACGTCTGTGCCAACGTAAACAGCCGCTGCTGCTCTTTGACTCCTTTCTAACAGGCAGCTCTGTTAACACATACATTCTTTAGATCTGCAGATTTTCTCTCAGGTCAGAAGTAAAAAGGTCACTCAGCTCATTACTCGTTGGTTAGATCTAGAGAGAAGACAACAGAGCAGACACAGTTTTACTTGTAAATGTGAACTGAGGATCTTCAGTTCCATATTTGACAAACTCACGGCCAAGACAAGAAGCGGCCGAGTCCAGAATCCGAGTCAGTGGGTCGTTTTACAAGAAAATATTTGATCGGAGCTGAATGATTCTCTTTGTGGGTAATTTTAGAACATATATTGGTCTGTGGGGGAGCAGTGAGTGTGTGTGTGTGCTGGATTGCCGTAGACTGTCAGTTGGTGGACATGAGGAGACAGGAAGGGCTTTGGGGGCCACAGAACGTTAGACTGAGGAGTCTTTGTCCCTCCCCCACCACACACACACACACCAAACTGAAAGAGCTGATATATTCAGTGTGTTTGCTTTCACGTCATCCTTTTCTCTCTTTGTCCTCTGATGAAGAGGGTTAGAGTTGATTGGTCGTCCGTCAGCAGGTCATTATGACCTCACTGACGTCACCTAGCAGTCTGTCGGCCATCTTGGTTTTTCACACCATTAGAATTCAAGAAGATGAAGAATTTCTCAAGAAAGTGAAAGATTAAGGAATAAATAACTAGAATGAATCGGGAACTGGCAGATGACAGACGGTCACACAGGACTTGGACTGTTGATCAGGCTGCGGACAGTGAAGTCACTGCTGCAAAGGATTCTTGAAAATGTGAAAAGAATTAGGAGCTCCAAATGTTTGACTGACCTTTGCACCATCACAGGGATGTTCCTAAAAACACGGGCAAGGGATCAGAGAGAGTGGGCAAAGATGGCAGGAAGACAACAAGCAGAGAAAAGAGCCCTTTTATGTGTCGAGTCAGAGCTCAGACCTGATCCTGGACCACAGAATCCGGCTTCCTGTCAGACAGAGATAAGCCCCCGAAGGACCTGTCTCTGTGGACCAAAGGGAGAGGTGGTCTTCATGCCTGTTTGAATTTACAGAGCTCTCAGACATGCTGATTATCACTGTGCTGCTGAAGGACTTCAGGGATGCTGACCGACTGAGGCGGATCAGGAACTGTGTGTGTTTAACAGTCGGCTATTAGCAGAAACTGCCAAGCACCTGATCCAGGTGTTTGGAGCCAAGTATTTTACGACGGGGCAGGACTGGAATTTCCCACTCCAACAGACACGCTCATCATTGCCATCATGACCACTGAACACTCACACACACACACACACTCCGATCTTCAGCACGGATCTCAGATATTTTAGATTATGTGTTTTCTGTCTCTACAGACTGTTTACAAAATAGATCCATAAATCCATAAAGCAGGAGCTGTATTAGACGGCATGGCTACTGTAAGACTGACAGGACTGTCCCAGAGCAGCTCAGATTTTTATTTATTTATTTTTTTAAAGTTGCTGCTTGTTTTCAAGACCATCGATGGCTTTCAGTGTTTCTTTCTGTTTAAAACAAAACAAAAATGTCTCTGGAATCAATCTAACAGCTGAATAACTAAGTCTTATAAGGAGCCCCAAAACTCTCCCCTCATGTAACCTTGTTGGTATTTCTGCCCCTTTCCCTCCACCCTCCCACTCACAGTTTAATCCAGTTCCAGCCGAGTCCAGCTGTGATCAGCCGTCTGGTAGATCGGTATCATCAGGATGAAGATGAGACGGTTCAGTGCTCCGGGTGGATTTATTCTGCTGACCTTGGCTGTCCTCACCGCCGCCAGGCCAAAAGCAGGTCAGTCTGCCAACGATGTTTCAGACAAAAGAAAGACTGTTTTAAGGCGCTGCGTTCATTAGGGTCAAAATTGCCTTCTTGAAATGGAAACATAAATAGACTGTCTTCTCTGTATTTTTTTTAATAATTTCTCAGAATAAGAGACAGACATGTAAAAACAAACAAAATCAACTCTGAACTTCTCCACCTGTGATCCAGCTCAGTGAATCATCATTTCACTCTGAGATAATCCTAATTAAGCTTTGTTAACCACGATCCTCCACATTCATCCTCCCTCACGTGAAAGAAGAAAGGCCAGTAAAAATATCAATAATGTACAAGAAGCTTGGCTGAATAAATTCCTGCAGGTTCTTTTGACCCGAATGCTGTGTACTAACACACTAAACCAAAGTCCGCTCCTTCACAGTCGGTGCATTATTGTTAAAGCTCCTCTACAGAACCTTTAAAGTGAATGTACCAGCCCTGTAGCTTGGATGCTGTTTTCTGCAGCTGATCTGATTTATATGAGCAGACTATGAAACCAGTCACTGCTCATGTCTGTCTGAAACTAAAGACCCACAACAATCCCCCACCACCTCTGCTCAGACTCCTGGCCTTCGGCCCATGTGAGGAGATTCTGGACGTTCACCGATCAGACTATTCTTTCCCAAGTTATAAAGTTACACAGCTCACCTCATACCTCAGTCTGCTGCTTCTGAGCCCAGAGACGGTGGAGATTCAAGACAAAAACAGGCAGCGTGAGCGGCTGAAGTCATGGAGAATATTAAAGCTACACAGATTAGTGAAAGTCACACACCCAGAGAAGACAGGAGGAAATGCCTCATTATTCATGCAGCATCTTCGCAGCTCTGTTGACCGCAGGGGCGTTTAATGTTTCTAACCTGAAGAAGATGACTGGTGTTATTCTAGATTTCCTTCATCTCAACAAAAAGCATAAAAACATTTATAGTTGTAATTTGTGAAAGTGTCAAAGTAAGTCGAGGGTGTGGCCTCTGTGAGTGATCTTTTTGTCCCTTTATTGGATTGGCCTGCAGTAAGGGGCGGAGTCAGGATTTCTATGGCCTGGGTGACATCAGAGACTGTGACATCACCCAAACAATTTGATTCAAACTTCATGTAGACATCAAATATATTTATTCTTTTTAACCATTTCTGCTCCTTCTTTATCCCAGATCCTGCACAGAAATGTAAGTCTGGTCCAGTGGATCTGGTCTTTCTCATTGACAGCTCCCGCAGCGTTAGGCCACACGAGTTTGAGACCATGAGGAAGTTCATGATCGACATCCTGGACACCCTGGATATTGGACCCAACACCACCAGAGTGGGAGTAGTTCAATACTCCAGCCAGGTAACATGGCTGCACATCCAGGCCTTCATCATCCTCCACCACGGGTTCTATTTAGAGCAGAAGAGTGCTCAGTCAAAATTAAGCAGTGAGTCAGTCCAGTTTCTGCAGCTTTCACTCATAATGGAAATATCTAACAGACAAGTTTAAAGGTCCATACAGCACAAAGGTAGACGATAAAGGCCCATACCGTTTGTTTCATTTTTCCTTTTCTGAATATTTCTTGGCTCTGCTTTGATAAACATGATGAGTGGACCTCAACACTTTCTGCCCACTCTGCAGGTCCGCAGTGAGTTCTCTCTGAAGACACACAGCAACCTGGACGCCATGGTCAAAGGCATTAACCAGATCATCCCCCTCGCCCCAAGGCACCATGACTGGACTCGCCATCAAATACATGATGAACATGGCCTTCAGTGCAGAGGAGGGAGACCGGCCAAAGGTCCTACAGGGCACACCATCCCATTAGCTCCACCTTATTACACAACAATGCAATCATTTCACTCTAGAAGTGTTATGTTATGTTTTTTTTTTTTACATGAAGTGGTCTGGTACTTTCCCTTCAGGTCCCCAACGTGGCAGTTATCGTGACCGACGGGCGTCCTCAGGACCGCGTGGCCGAGGTGGCAGCTGAGGCCAGAGATAAAGGCATTGAGATCTACGCCGTGGGAGTGGCCAGAGCGGATATGACATCACTGAGAGCCATGGCGTCCCCGCCATTCGAAGATCACGTCTTCCTGGTAGAGTCATTCGACCTCATCCACCAGTTTGGACTCCAGTTCCAGGACAAGCTCTGTGGTAAGGCTGCTGGGAAAAAGGAAATGACCTCACTGTCTATGAAATCCAAAGTGTATGTTTGACATTTTAATTGGTGTTGCCGCAAAAAACCATTTACAGCCATGTTTTAAAGTGCCGAGCAGGAGTTTTAAAACACGGCTGGCTCTTAAAAGTAAAATACAAGCAGCCCATGTTATTTTCATTTGGTTTAGTTGAGATGTACAATCTCAGCTTTCATTACATTATTTCTTCTCCAAAGTTTTGGGTGAAGGCAGAACAAAAACAAAGTTATAAAATACCTGCAGTACGAGACGACCATTAAAACCTCACATCTTTCACCACAGACGTATTATTTCTATTTAAAGTCACTTCATCACAAGACAAATAAAACCTGCAACCAAGTCTGACAACCTGGGAAACGCTAGATTCTCTATTATTAAAAGACTATTAATGTCTAGCCAGAATGAAAAATAAATAAATAAATAAATAAATAAATAAATAATAAATAAATAATAAAAATAAATAAAGAAAAAAAAAAAAAAAAAAAAAAAAAAACACAAGTCTTGTCTAACCACACAGAACCTTGATACTTCTCATAACTGACTCAAATCTCCAAAGTGTAAAACATATCCTCAAACTGGTTTTATTCTCGACAGAAAGTCTCTTTGCTCAGCTAGAGATAAGATAGTCTTAAAAAACTATAACGAGGGGACTAAACTGTTAGCTGCCAATAGAGCATTAGCCTAAGAGAAAACACTGTATTGATGTTGGTGGCCCTTAAGTTTTGATAATCCTGATCCAGGTTGGCCTCACATGACCTGTCCTCCTTTGCAGGTGTGGATCTGTGTCTGGAAACGGCTCACGGCTGCGAACACATCTGTGAGAGCTCTCCGAGCTCCTTCCACTGTCTCTGTCTGCCCGGATACACGCTCAACAACGACGGCAAAACATGTGCAGGTGACAAAAATCACATAAACAGGATGTTAACTGTGACAGTGATCAAGGTGCAGAATATACAGAAGGGAAAGTATAGTCAGACAGGGAGAACGGATGGTAAAAGTTAAATATATCCAGGCAGAGTTTTAGATGATTATATAAAAATTAATGTGTGTGTGTGTGTGTTCAGCCATCGACCTGTGTGTTGAGGGGAAACACGACTGTGAACAAATCTGCATCAGCTCTCCTGGTTCCTTCACCTGTGACTGCAAAAAGGGATACAAACTGAACGACGACAAGAAAACCTGTTCAAGTTAGTTTCACCTGTGAAAACACAAATTCACTGAATGAACAGTCAGGTGCGTCCACGTGACCTCCTGATGTTCACTGCTCTGTGTCTGCTGCTTCATGATGCTGGGATTGTTCTATGTTCCTCTGCTGAATGAAACTTTTACTCCTGAACTGAACAACATAAGGGTTGCTTTTTAAAAAGTACCTTTAACTTCTGAACAGTTTGAAGAGCTACTTTACTGGAAGGAAGCAGATTTTCAGAATAAAAGGTCAGGAGGGAACATAGAAACAATCTTCGCTCTACAGTTGACAGCCTCGCTGCTTTCCTCCCCTCAGTGATCAACTACTGTTCGTTTGGCAACCACAGTTTGTGATCACGAGTGCGTGAGTGTGCTCAGTGGTTACCACTGCCGCTGTAACGAGGGATACAGGCTCCTGGACGACAGCAAGACCTGCCGGGGTGAGTGATGCAGACCGGAGACAACTAACAAGGTGTTCATCAGGTGAAGAAGCTTCAACCCCACCGAGGCCTGAACACTCTTCACCTGATGAATTCAAACAATGCATTGTGTGCAACCAATTTTCATGTGTGCAGCAAAAACGCAAACAATCACAGGCAGAGGCATGGCAAAAGCTGCAGTTTTGATCATGTTGACAGAAAACTGAAATGGAGACAATTTACAAGCACACACTGGCTCCGCCCCTGAAGGCGTGCAGATCACTTCAGAGCACAAGCAACACAACGTGTAATGGTGTTGTCTATTTAACCCAAATTCCACAGACACACCGTTTAAAGACAGGCATTTAAAATAACATATTATTATGCTGCTGCAGATTCAGATGTTTTTGACTTTCTGAAAACACCTGGTTTACAACTTTACAGGTTACAAACAAAATAATACACTTCTGAATCACAGCGACTTATAATCGCTGTCAGCTGCTTGTATATCCAAAGTCTCTGGATCAGTCCTGTGTGTTTGAGCGTTTATTGTGTTGACAGAACTCCTGATCAGATAAAGATAGCAGTTTCAGATCAGCTCTAGAACGACCCAAACACACAAGAGGAACTTTCCTTTGGTTATTCTGCTTTACAGTTTTTATCTTGTATATGGGGGAAAAAAAGTTTTTCATTTGTTTTTTGGAGCTTTAGTGAGTCACCGATAGAACCATCTGATATCTGAATATGTGGAGATTGTTTTAAAAAATGACAAAAAATTGGTTGGCAGAATAGAGATCTAACAATTACAAAATGTGTCTTAGCTTAAATTAAAATAATATTTTCATACAGTTTTCCTCTCCTTTGACATCAAAACACACTAAGTGAAAATGTCTGTGTGTTATTTATCCATTGACCTGTGCACTGAGGGGAAACATGACTGTGAACAAATCTGTGTCAGCGCACCAGGCGTCTTCACCTGCGACTGCAGCGAAGGATACACACTGAATGAGGACAAGACAAGACCTGCACACGTTAGTCTCACACAGAGGTGTACACACACACACACACTCTCCTGCAGCCTGATCTCATCCGCTCCATCAGCTGAGTCAGTGATTGCTCCTGATCATCAATCGGTATTGTCAGTGTCTTGGGTGCTTCTTCCTGCAGCTTCTCTGTCGTGCTGGCAAGTCCAAAATTTTTTTTTTTTTATTTAAAAATAGTTGAAGAGTGGAATTAACTGCAGAAAATGTCACTCATTCACACTCCTGTTGAAGACAAACACAAACAATTCCCACAACATCACTCAAAACTAAATAAGAAATAATTGCGTTGTGTGTGTTCTTTAGCTGTTGACCTTGTGTGCTGAAGGGAAACACCGACTGTCAACAGATTTGTATCAGCGCAGGGCGTCTTCACCTGCGACTGTAACAAAGGATTCAAACATCAACAAAGACAAGAAGACCTGCACAAGTCAGTGAATCTCACACGGGGACACACACATTACTGTTTTTAGATCTACACAAAAACTGTCTCAAGTTTGAAAAGATCAAAACTTTTTTTTAATCCAGAGTCAACATTTTCTGAGGTAAAATGGAAATAAACACTTTTTGCCAAATCCCAGTTCCTGAAACTTTGCTCAACCTTCATGTAAACATCCTGTGGTTTGTTCCCAGAGCTGTTCAGCACGTGTGTGTGTCTGTGTGTAATTAAGATGTGAACCTGTGTGTTTTTGCAGACGTGGATATGTGTAACACAGTAGAGCACGGCTGTGAGCATCAGTGTGTGAGCACTCCAGGATCGTTCTACTGCGTCTGTCCAGAGGGACAACTCCTGCAGGATGACGGCAAGAGCTGCGGCAGTGAGTCCAGCCGGCAGTTATCTGTAAAATATACATAAAGATCGGGTGGATCTCAGACGATCTCATCAGTCACAATCAATAAAATAAACTGGAGCAGCAGATCTTAAACTGACGGAGACTCAGATGCCCCCGAGGTCCTGCTGGTCAGGGATGAAGGTGGAAGGCTGTAGATTAGGGATGTGGATTTAGGTCCCAGGTATGGGGGGGTAATCTGTTCTGACGGCCAGTTTGACGGTGGTGAGATCCGATCAGACCAGATCAGTAACCAGTCTTATGTCCACAGAGGCTCCTGTGTGAATGTGCAGCCAGCTCTGGCTAACTGACCTCAGTCTGACCTTTGTTGTCAACACACCTTTTCATTTGTCTGTCTTCAGCTTGTAAATCTGCCAACATTGACTTGGTGCTTCTGATTGACGGCTCCAAGAGCGTTCGCCCTCAGAACTTTGAGCTGGTCAAGAAGTTTGTCAACCAGGTGAAACTTTGATAACACAGAATGAATTTTGAGTTTTGTCATTAAAAAGGCCTTTTCATGAACAACATGAAGTGTCCCTCCTCCTGTCCCTCCTCCTGTCCCTCAGGTGGTGGACTCCCTGGATATCTCTGCCCACGGTACCAGAGTTGGTCTGGTCCAGTACTCCAGCCGAGTCAGGACCGAGTTCCCCCTCAACATGTATCACTCTGCTGATGAGATCAAAGCTGCAGTCATGAAGGTGAAGTTGTGTGTTTCTCATACATCATATTCAGTTCATTTGTGTTTTAATAGGAGATGTCTCAGCTGCCAGTGAGAAAAAAAATAATGACGGCAATAATATTAATTTATAATTAATTTTAAAAATGTTCAGAGGACGGTTCCATCATTTAAGGGACATGTGATTTAACCAAGACAATAGTTGATTTCAGTAGCAAATCAGACATCCTCACCACGTCATGAGTCTTCATCCACTGAGGTCCCGGTCCTGTTCATGTCCCTGTCCAGGTTGATTACATGGAGAAAGGCACCATGACCGGCCTGGCTCTGAAACATATGCTGGAGAACAGTTTCTCAGAGGCTGAGGGCGCTCGTCCCACCAGCCGCAATATCCCCCGAATCGGGCTGGTCTTCACTGACGGACGCTCGCAGGACGACATCACCGAGTATGCCAAGAAGGCCAAAGAGGCCGGTAAGACTGGACCAGTGTGAGAGCCAACCAGGTTTAATACAGACAGGAAGTGCACGTTTGTGATGTGTGCTCGTGTGCAGGTATCACCATGTACGCTGTGGGCGTCGGAAAAGCTGTAGAGGACGAGCTCCGTGAAATCGCATCAGAGCCGGTGGAGAAACATTTCTATTACACCACCGACTTCACTGCCATCAGCACCATCGCTGAGAACCTCAAACTCAACGTCTGTCCAGGTACAACACTCTGGGCCGCACCGAAGGACACAACACAACAGGAAACACAAAGAGGACGAAACATCTACACATTTCACCGGTTACATTCATTCTTTCACGTTTAAGCCCCAGAAGGCCCCAGAAGTTCAATTCCACAGACATGAGTCACAATCAGACTGAAACAAACCTGGACTGTCCCTGATCCACTGACAGGCTGTGACTTGATGAAGTGTTGTTTGGCTCCATCTACTGACAGAAACACAACATGACAGGTGGAGAAAGGAACACGTTAAAAAGGACAGGGGCAGCACAGTGAAACAGTGGTTAGCACTGTTGCCTTACAACAAGAAGGTTGCAGGTTCGATTCCTGGACATGGGGCCTGTGGGGAGTTTGCGTACCTCCATGTCTGCACACATTGTATATAAACAACAGTATTGGGATAATTGATTTTCATACTGCACATGTGAATAACAGATCCCATTTAACTGTGCATATTGCCTTCATGTTGGTTAGTTTTGTTTGATTTCTTATCACACCTTTGAATTTCAGATTCCTCTACAGGTGATCATCACAGGTTCACCTCCCCTTCCTTTGGGTTAGGGCTCCTGACTGATGTGTTTGTCTTTCCTCTGTCTGCCCCTGTAGAGGAGAGTCAGGGGGAGATCGAGGTGAAGGATCCTTGTGCCTGTGAGAGTCTGGTGGAGTTCCAGCAGGCAACCATGAGCAGCCTGGAGCAGCTCACACAGAAACATATCCTTTTTAAACATCTTCAACACAAAAAAGGAGGAAATGATGACGCTCTGCTGACATCAGAACAAAATCATTTGTTGAATGTCATTTCTCTAAAACTTAAAACCAGATTTAACACCAAACTTATTTTCTGCAGAGTTAAATAATTTTTTGAGGCCTCAGAGAAGTCAGTGTCACTAATGTTGAATCTGCTAAAGCCAGTGAAATCAATATTGATCAATTTTAGGGACAAATATGGTTTCCTCTGGATTCAAAAACAGGTGTGAACAAACAGGTGGTGTCAGTGTGTGTGTTGGTTATTTACATACATGTATCAGTGTCTTTATCCGTCCTTAATCCGCTCTCCACTGGTGGGGATGACAGCTCGTCTGGAGCAGCTGGAAAACCAGCTCCTGTCCAGGAAGTGATGAGGTCATCACGGTGAGCGAACAGGACGTCACAGAGGAAGAATGACAGGATGGAGAGGAGGAGGATGGGGGGGGGGGGTTCGGAAACTCTCATCAATGGACAACAGAATCTTTGTCAATATATCTGTTGCTCCTCACATTTATAGGACCACATTTATCTGAAATCTTGTGATATTTCTGGTATAGATGAAAGTGACCCAATTTGTACTTTTTGTCTTAAAAAAAGAAAGAAAAGAAAGAAAAAACAAACATCAACACCCATTTTCACCCATCGCTGTCCTGGCAGTCAATACAACACAGAAAAAAAAAACAGATGAAGCTTACATGATCCTGATTCTCCAGGACCTGGTTCACCTCCAGGGATCTGACACCTACATGTAAACAATTAACATAAATACAATATTTTTTTTTTTTTTTTGTGTAAGTGTGCAGTCAGATGCACAAAGAGGATTGTGGGTCTGTTGGTATGTTTGTAAATCGCTGTACTGTACGATGGAAACATTAGAATTCACTCAGTCTCTCACCTTCGGCCTGTTTCTCTTCTTGCCCTGTTTATACTTGATCTGTTTTGTACGGTTTGTTAAATATTATGTATTTATAGCTTTTTGTACCAATAGTAGAAAAAATAATAATAATAATAATAATAAAGTTGGAAAGGAGAGAACTGGAGTTAGTGAAATGAAGTGTTGTTACCACTGCCGATATTATCACTGGGTCATTTTCATACAATAATCAAGACTTGTTTTCATCAGAAAACTAATTTTAATGGTACACCTGAAGGTTTTGTGGGCTAGTTTGGAAAAAAAGGGAAGCCAGAAGTATAAAGATTCAGTATTGACTGAAGCTGTGGTCTGTAGTAGATTGAGGTGTTTGGATATATCCAGCATTAATATGACCTTTTAAAAATGTGTTCTTCACTCGGCACTTTCCACATTTGGTCTTATCACAACAGGAAATACACAGACTGACAAATAACTGTAAAAACAACTCTTAAAATGTGTCTGTCAGTAGATTAATATGAACTCAACTGTGGCACATGTGATGACTCAAAAACAAAAAATAAGAGCACCACAAAATATACCCTTTATATTTGAACGCCTTTATGTTTTTGTATATTTTCTAATATCCTTACTTTTTGTATTTTTCGTAAGAATCCATGTATTACGGCACAGAAGGCAATAAAAGAGTGAACTTTCATCATGTGTGTGATGTAATTTTATCCATGACGTTCAAAATGTCTGCCGCTGTGCCTCTATGATGGGTCCTGTTAGAGTTTATGATCTTTCCAACAAGGACTGATGAATGCCAACATAAGCTCTGAGGCCATTTTACTGACCTTCGCACAAAGTAGGATAAAAATGGTTGAGAGAGAGTGGATCAACTCAATTAATCAATCTAATTCATGATTATTCAATTAATATTGTCTTCTGAAGTGAAGATGAGGAGCTGGTTGTTTTGTTCACTGAAAACCTTTTTACTGAACTTTGTGAACAGAGATAATTTCCCAGATGAGGTTTGTTCCTGAAGTTTATTCTCAGCAGGTTCATCATGTTTTATCAGGTTTGAAGTCAACACTTACAGGAACAGAGCTAATTCTCTGTGGCCTTAAAGAGCAGCTCCACAGGGACCAAACTAACGGCATCGTTACCAACGATGACATTAAAAACATTTTCTCTGCAGACTCATCAAAGCCAACTTTGTTCCATTAAGATTCACTGTAAAAACCGATGAGTTTCACTTGATTGAAGTTAAAGAAAACTATTTATGATTTTCATTTTATTGGTGAAAGAGGAGATTTAAATTTAATATTTCATATGAAAAACATTTCTCTTATATTTAAATTAAAGCTTCAACTAACAGCTTTTCTTATTATTTTTGGAATTTAAGCAGAAGAAGGATGATTTTTTTTAAGTGTGAAATGATTCAACAATTTCTAGGAAAACTTTTCTCCAAGTTTCTGTTGTCAAAATCTGGAAAACAACAAAAGGTCCAACATGGCCCTTGTGGATTAATGTCTCTGATCGTAATCATCTGTTCTCCACCGATAATGAGGCAACTTTTTTAATTTTACTAAAAAAAGACAGAGTAAACAATCATCTTAAATATCAGAGTCCAGGCGCCTTATGAAAGATCCTTCGAAGACAATGTTGAGAAACTGTCTCAGAAGACATGTCTAATAAATCCCTTCGATGTGGTGTGCATGTCCGTCAGTATGTTTGTGTTTTGAATCCTCCATAACAAGCTCCCCCCATGTGTGTGTGTGACCTTTATCTGAGGCTTAATGAGGAAGGAGCAGCAGGCTTACTGTTCTGCGCTCTGCAGTGACTCTTCCTGAATACTCGGAGGGTTTGTGAAAATGTCAGGAGTTCCCAGAGCTCCTTCTGTGGAGAAGTTAAGACAAGTTCATCTCTGTTTTCACGTGTTGGGTGAAAAAAGTCACAATCAAACAATTGGAAGAGATTTTTTCTGAAAATGTGGTCATTCTTTCCAAAAATTAAAACTTTGAATCATTGTGCCATGATCAGCCATTCCTCCCTGAGAACAACAGCAGCAGCAGCTAACAATAAATTCAACAACAAATTCAGGTCATCTGTGGTCTTAAACTTTGGTGGACATATAAATAAATATATATATATGCCATCCACCAACCTTCAGCGTGTATCGATCAGAGTATTGATGAGGAGTTCACCGGGTCTGGAGTTGGTTGGACGGGGTTTTGGAGCCACTGGCCATGAATCTGAAGTGAAAATCGGAGCTGCGAACAGTTGTGAACAGAACAATTCTTAAATTATTTACAGATATGTTCATTTGAAAACATTTACACACTTGCAGACATTTATTACTCAACAGATTTAGACAAAATAATTAATTCACACTGACACAGGAGACTAGACTGTTTCTACATCACAATGATAAGCAAAGACAAAGTAAACTCTGCCACACCAGAGTCCAGGCCTTCAACACAAAATAAAACTCAAATTAATTTGTGTTCAGCTTTGTGTTTAGCTGCTGAACTGTACAATGCATACCAGCCCTGACATCCTGAGCCTGATTGGACCGGAACCTGGACCCATCACAGACATCAATCTTCATATTTTTAATTATACAACAATATTTTGCTATTCCTTCGTATCATTTAAAGATTTCCGCACATTTAAATTTACTTTTACTTATAATATACTTGTTTCCTTTTGTATTATTTTGCAAAAAACATGCTGAAACACACACACGCACACAGACACACCAAACGCTCATAAGGCCACAAGTGATTTCCATCCAGACCAGATAAATTCAGCGTCCTTCAGCTGCAGTGGTGGCGTGTTGATGTAAATGCTGTGACTCAGGTGAATTCAGGTAAGGCAAAGTCACAGTAACGACCTTCTGCTCAGTTTACTCCTGTAGCTCAGACAGATTCTGGACTTTATTTCCTGGCACACTAATGCATGTTCTGCTAAGGTTGTCCATTTGTGTACTGACTGAGTTACACACTTCGACAGGTCTCTGTGTGTTTTACTGCTGGATAGTCAAAGGACTTCCGTTTAGTTGGCAGGAGATTTTATTCTGTAAATGTACAGTTTTAAATTATTTAAGTTTGGTCAACACCTCAGTGACAGTTTAACAAAACACAGAGGCTTCGCAAATGTTAGAAAACCAAAAGTACAACGATGACAAAAGGACATTGAATGTGAGTTGAATGTGTACCTGAAGACTCTTTACTGTGTTTCATTAGACAGAAAACAGCTGTTCAGTTTTCACTAACAGAAATGCTGTCTATCTATCTATCTATGTGTGTGTGTGTGTGTGTGTGTGTTAAACTAACAAGGTAGTGAAGAAAATGTAAAAACATATTTGAGCTATTGTTGAATTTGCATTATTGTTACTGTCAGTTAAAAAAAGTGACATTTCGATCACCGATGGGACCGATGATGTGAGGCACTTTTCTGATGGGATCTCATAATAATTCATGGTTAGTTTTTTCCTTGGTCTTTTTTCCTCAGTTATCTTAGTATGATATTGGCTGGAGTAAGAGTTTTTCTGAGAATTTCAAGATGAGCTGCAGAAACTTGGAATATTTTATGAGCTGTGGTCAAAAGCCATTTTGTTTATTATCATGTTTTCTTTCAGTGTTTGAGAGATGAACGTCTCATCTGCCAATGTGACTTTGGTCATTGAGTATCGAGACTCCTTCACTAAAGCTGTGACCAAGAACGTCATTGTTGTGGTTCTCGGCATCTCCATCAACTACATAAATGCAGGTCTCATCCGCACATTCGGCAAACATCAGGTAACCTGCCCTGTCCACACCTGCACTTGTTTACAGTATTTGGCACGACTTCTTGGCCACTTTAGACAGATTCCAGTAAAAGTAGAGACTCAAATGTTCCAGAACGGCGGTGGTGCTGCTGTTATTTTATTAAATTTAATTCACTGGATCAATGATCTTTCTGATTCCCTCCAGATCTTCTACACGAATCCTCGGTACATACTGTTTTTTCACCTGGTCGTTAATGACATTATCCAAGTGACTCTGACCGTCATCCTGTTCATCATCAGCTACACCATCTACAAACTCAGCGTCTCCGTCTGCTGCATCTTCATCCTTCTTGCTCTGTTCACCACTGAGAACACCCCCCTGAATCTGGCCAGCATGGCGGTGGAGTGCTACATCGCCATCTGCCTCCCCCTTCGCCACGTGCAGATCTGCACCGTCAGCAGGACTCTGATGCTGATTGGTTTAATCTGGGCGACCAGCATGTTGTCTGTTCTTCCTGATCTCTTCGTCACCTTGGCCACAGAACCTCTGGACTTCTTCCACTCCCGGGTCTTCTGCCTCAGGGAAACTGCCTTTCGTAACTATCACATCATCAAGAAGAGAGACATCACCTACATCATCTACCTTGTTATTGTATGGTTCGTCATCTTTTACACTTATTTCAAGATCTTATTCACTGCAAAAACAGCAAGCAGAGATGCTAAAAAGGCCAGAAAACAATCCTCCTTCACGGGGTTCAGGTGCTGCTTTGTATGGCGACATATGCAGAACCACTGTTAAAAGATGCTCTGCAGCACTGGTTCCCTGAGAATTACACCGCTCTCTTTGCTACCTATATTATAGTTCAGATTCTCCCACGATCCATCAGTCCAATCATATATGGAATACGGGACAAAACCTTCGGAGGTATCTGAAGAGATATCTGCTGTGCACTCGGAGCTTTCAGTGAGAATCAACATGTTTGGTCCAAATTGAGTGAACCAAGTTTTTGTTTTCTTGAAGTTGATGTGATGATGCTTTAAAATGTGTGTTTGGCATCAGACCTGAATAAAACAAATTCTGATTTAAGTCTAAGTTTTCTTCCGAAGGGTGTAGAATAATTTAAATTTTTCATCAAACACATTAACATTGTTTTTGGAAACTGATGAGTTGCATTACAAACTAAAGTTAAAAAATAAAAGAATATTAGATGTCAGATTAGAACTACAGCTAATAATGATTCTTGACTAATAAATAATAAATCTGCTGGTAACTTGGTTGATTGTGTCCATAAAATAACAGTAAACCATGAAAACGTCTACAGTACAGGAAAACATTCATGCTCATCCATCTGGTTAGAGCTAAGATATTTCCTTTATCATCTTGTATGACAAAGAAAGAGCACCAACTAATCATCTAATTTAAATGATCATATTAATGTATTCCTATTTTAAAAAAGACTTGTGTTCAGTAACGCAACCCTTATATACATAGACTAAATGTAAACTAAATTTCAGCATAAGTGTGATGTCCAGATGGAAGGAGGTCTCCTCCTGACCGGAGAGAACCAGCTTGAATGAGCATCATTTTTTAGCTTTGGTCAACAGAAATGACATTTAAAAAAAAAGGAATGACATTACAAACAAATCTGACAAAATCATTGTTCATATCGTTCAGCCTTAATTTTCTGTTGGTTCAATGTTTTATGTTCACACACACTCCCTGCTCACAAGAATGACAACATGAGTTCATGTTTACCAGGGGAATCATGGGACCTTTCCCACCAAAGCAACTATGAAGGCTTAAGACTTCTGCAGCTGCCGTTTAGTTCTGGCCAGAACGTTGGACAAGGTGAGTAACAGCGAAACCTTTGATCTGCAGTCTGACACCAGTGCTGTTCTACTCTATCATGACAAAAATGATTTGTGAGTTTTATAATACTCGTACGCACTTTTCCTGCTTCAACCAATTTGTTCAATAGTTTACAAAACATGACTGAAATTAAACTGACAAAAGTGTCAGATGTGTTTGAAATAATTCTCACTTTGCCTTGTTGCAGCAGCTTTAGGACGGTTGGAAGGAGCAGACAATGAAAATTTGAACTCAAAAGATGAATGATTTTGTTCTTTGCTCTCTCAAACTTTGATTGATTTAACAGATGAAAAGAGAATATGTAATAGTTGTACTTAAACTAAATTCTGCCAATCAAAATAAGAACTGCAATCATTCAGACTGACTGTCTTCCTTTCAGGTTTCAGTTGAATCTACAGGGTCTGATCTCATCACATATTTGTATTCGTTCAGCTGTTAATGTTGCAGATGACACTGAGCTTCAGTTTCTATTTTCTTTTATCTACTTTTCAAATTCTAGAAAACACTGATATATTTCTGGCACCTGAAAGTGACATAAAACAAGTTTGAGGGCTCATGATAAGAGTTTAACAGCATGTAGTGAGGATGATGTAAGCACAAAGTCTGCAGTGCTGAGATGTGACTTGGCTGTGGTGTTCGTTCATTTATCTCACTCAGTGTGTTCCTGCCTCCTGGAGCTGTGCATGAGCTGGATTTCCGTAAAGAAAGTTGGGCCTCATTCAGAGTCCAGACTGAGATCATTGGCCTTGAAGTTGAAGTTTGTGGAACTTCCGCGACATCACATGTACGATTAAATGCTTTTCTGTTGGTTGAAGTTCTGACCAGAAACAGGTGTAGTGAGATTGGTCTGAAAAAAGACGCTTCCGTCATCAATAATCGCTGTGAATATCAAATGATTGAAGATATGTTATGTCTTCCGGTCTTTTTCAGCCCTGGAGAGATGAACGTCTCATCTCCCAACGTGACTGTGGTTTTACAGAATCGAGACTCCTTCACTAAAGCTTTGACCAAGAACATGATTGTTGTGATTATCAGCATCTCCATCAACTACATCTATGCAGGTCTCATCTTCACCTTCTGCAAACATCAGGTCTGACGTCTCCTCATGTCACCATAGACTTACTGAACTTTGGGTTTGTCCAGAGCTGCACTAATGATCAAAAAGAAGCTGAAATGCAAAGTGGGCAGCACTGATTAGGAAACTCTTAAGTGTTGACCGTTTTTTTATTCTAGGTAAATGGGACTGTTTGCTTTAAACTGGTCCAAACAATCAGTGACTCAACCGGAAGATAAACTTGTTGTAACTTCAGTTAAAAACATAATTCATCCAAACTCCATCCTGAGACTTCCCCTTGCAGATAGTCATGTATGTGATGTAGGATTTGTATTCATTCTGTTGAATTTAAAAATCTAATGATCATCAGGGGGCGGCTTCACCGGCTGTTAAAAACAAGTCACTGTATTCAAGTTTATGGGAAAATGTCCCTCCTCCACCCTGATTTATCCAACACTATGTTCACTTTTTACATGTTGGTCATTTTAATCAGGCTCGTAATTTGAGTTCTAAGTTAACATCAAGCTAAGTCAGGATGCAGTTGAGAAAATGGCACAGACAAAAAAGGAACACCTCATGTCACCTTTGAATACGTTTTTACTTTGAGCCTCACGTTGTGACCTCTGACCTTAAAGGTCCCTAATGGTCCTCAGATATTGTTCATGTCTTCCCTCCCGTCCAGATCTTCTACACGAATCCTCGGTATATCCTTTTCATTCACCTGGTCATCAACGACATGACTCAAGTGACTCTGACCGTCATCCTGTTCATCATCAGCTACACCATCTACAAACTCAGCGTCTCCGTCTGCTGCATCATCCTTCTTGCTCTGTTCACCACTGAGAACACCCCCCTGAATCTGGCCAGCATGGCGGTGGAGTGCTACATCGCCATCTGCCTCCCCCTTCGCCACGTGCAGATCTGCACCATCAGCAGGACTCTGATGCTGATTGGTTTAATCTGGGCGACCAGCATGTTGTCTGTTCTTCCTGATCTCTTCGTCACCTTGGCCACAGAACCTCTGGACTTCTTCCACTCCCGGGTCTTCTGCCTCAGACAGACTGTCTTCCCCCACCCCCTCATCATCAGGAAGAGAGACTTATCCTACGCAGTGTTTCTGGTCATAGTTTTGTTTGTTATCATTTTTGTTTACTTCAGGATTCTGTTCACTGCAAAAACAGCTAGCAGAGATGCTAAAAAGGCCAGAAATACAGTCGTCCTCCATGGATTCCAGCTGCTGCTTTCTACAGCAAGCTATGCAACCCCCCAGTTAAAAGATGCTCTGCAGCACTGGTTCCCTGAGAATTACTCTGACTCTCTCTTTGCTTATTATATTATAGTCCAGATTCTCCCACGATCCATCAGTCCAATCATATATGGAATACGGGACAAAACCTTCAGGAGGTATCTGAAGAGATATCTGCTGTGCACTCGGAGCTTTCAGCGAGAATCAACATGTTTGGTCCAAATTGAGTGAACCAAGTTTTTGTTTTCTTGAAGTTGATGTGATGATGCTTTAAAATGTGTGTTTGGCATCAGACCTGAATAAAACAAATTCTGATTTAAGTCTAAGTTTTCTTCACGAAGGGTGTAGAATAATTTAAATTTTTCATCAAACACATTAACATTGTTTTTGGAAACTGATGAGTTGCATTACAAACTAAAGTTAAAAAATAAAAGAATATTAGATGTCAGATTAGAACTACAGCTAATAATGATTCTTGACTAATAAATAATAAATCTGCTGGTAACTTGGTTGATTGTGTCCATAAAATAACAGTAAACCATGAAAACGTCTACAGTACAGGAAAACATTCATGCTCATCCATCTGGTTAGAGCTATTTCCTTTATCATCTTGTATGACAAAGAAAGAGCACCAACTAATCATCTAATTTAAATGATCATATTAATGTATTCCTATTTTAAAAAAGACTTGTGTTCAGTAACGCAACCCTTACATACATAGACTAAATGTAAACTAAATTTCAGCATAAGTGTGATGTCCAGATGGAAGGAGGTCTCCTCCTGACCGGAGAGAACCAGCTTGAATGAGCATCATTTTTTAGCTTTGGTCAACAGAAATGACATTTAAAAATAAAAAGGAATGACATTACAAACAAATCTGACAAAATCATTGTTCATATCGTTCAGCCTTAATTTTCTGTTGGTTCAATGTTTTATGTTCACACACACTCCCTGCTCACAAGAATGACAACATGAGTTCATGTTTACCAGGGGAATCATGGGACCTTTCCCACCAAAGCAACTATGAAGGCTTAAGACTTCTGCAGCTGCCGTTTAGTTCTGGCCAGAACGTTGGACAAGGTGAGTAACAGCGAAACCTTTGATCTGCAGTCTGACACCAGTGCTGTTCTACTCTATCATGACAAAAATGATTTGTGAGTTTTATAATACTCGTACGCACTTTTCCTGCTTCAACCAATTTGTTCAATAGTTTACAAAACATGACTGAAATTAAACTGACAAAAGTGTCAGATGTGTTTGAAATAATTCTCACTTTGCCTTGTTGCAGCAGCTTTAGGACGGTTGGAAGGAGCAGACAATGAAAATTTGAACTCAAAAGATGAATGTTTGTTCTTTGCTCTCTCAAACTTTGATTGATTTAACAGATGAAAAGAGAATATGTAATATGTTGTACTTAAACTAAATTCTGCCAATCAAAATAAGAACTGCAATCATTCAGACTGACTGTCTTCCTTTCAGGTTTCAGTTGAATCTACAGGGTCTGATCTCATCACATATTTGTATTCGTTCAGCTGTTAATGTTGCAGATGACACTGAGCTTCAGTTTCTATTTTCTTTTATCTACTTTTCAAATTGTAGAAAACACTGATATATTTCTGGCACCTGAAAGTGACATAAAACAAGTTTGAGGGCTCATGATAAAAGAGTTTAACAGTGTAGTGAGGATGATGTAAGCACAAAGTCTGCAGTGCTGAGATGTGACTTGGCTGTGGTGTTCGTTCATTTATCTCACTCAGTGTGTTCCTGCCTCCTGGAGCTGTGCATGAGCTGGATTTCCGTAAAGAAAGTTGGGCCTCATTCAGAGTCCAGACTGAGATCATTGGCCTTGAAGTTCTGACCAGAAACAGGTGTAGTGAGATTGGTCTGAAAAAAGACGCTTCCGTCATCAATAATCGGTGAATATCAAATGATTGAAGATATGTTATGTCTTCCGGTCTTTTTCAGCCCTGGAGAGATGAACGTCTCATCTCCCAACGTGACTGTGGTTTTACAGAATCGAGACTCCTTCACTAAAGCTTTGACCAAGAACATGATTGTTGTGATTATCAGCATCTCCATCAACTACATCTATGCAGGTCTCATCTTCACCTTCTGCAAACATCAGGTCTGACGTCTCCTCATGTCACCATAGACTTACTGAACTTTGGGTTTGTCCAGAGCTGCACTAATGATCAAAAGAAGCTGAAATGCAAAGTGGGCAGCACTGATTAGGAAACTCTTAAGTGTTGACCGTTTTTTATTCTAGGTAAATGGGACTGTTTGCTTTAAACTGGTCCAAACAATCAGTGACTCAACCGGAAGATAAACTTGTTGTAACTTCAGTTAAAAACATAATTCATCCAAACTCCATCCTGAGACTTCCCCTTGCAGATAGTCATGTATGTGATGTAGGATTTGTATTCATTCTGTTGAATTTAAAAATCTGATGATCATCAGGGGGCGGCTTCACCGGCTGTTAAAAACAAGTCACTGTATTCAAGTTTATGGGAAAATGTCCCTCCTCTACCCTGATTTATCCAACACTATGTTCACTTTTTACATGTTGGTCATTTTAATCAGGCTCGTAATTTGAGTTCTAAGTTAACATCAAGCTAAGTCAGGAAGCAGTTGAGAAAATGGCACAGACAAAAAAGGAACACCTCATGTCACCTTTGAATACGTTTTTACTTTGAGCCTCACGTTGTGACCTCTGACCTTAAAGGTCCCTAATGGTCCTCAGATATTGTTCATGTCTTCCCTCCCGTCCAGATCTTCTACACGAATCCTCGGTATATCCTTTTCATTCACCTGGTCATCAACGACATGACTCAAGTGACTCTGACCGTCATCCTGTTCATCATCAGCTACACCATCTACAAACTCAGCGTCTCCGTCTGCTGCATCTTCATCCTTCTTGTTCTGTTCACCACTGAGAACACCCCCTGAATCTGGCCAGCATGGCGGTGGAGTGCTACATCGCCATCTGCCTCCCCCTTCGCCACGTGCAGATCTGCACCGTCAGCAGGACTCTGATGCTGATTGGTTTAATCTGGGCGACCAGCATGTTGTCTGTTCTTCCTGATCTCTTCGTCACCTTGGCCACAGAACCTCTGGACTTCTTCCACTCCCGGGTCTTCTGCCTCAGAAACTGCCTTTCGTAACTATCATCATCAGGAAGAGAGACATATCCTACGCAGTGTTTCTGGTCATAGTTTTGTTTGTTATCATTTTTGTTTACTTCAGGATTCTGTTCACTGCAAAAACAGCTAGCAGAGATGCTAAAAAGGCCAGAAATACAGTCGTCCTCCATGGATTCCAGCTGCTGCTTTCTACAGCAAGCTATGCAACCCCCCAGTTAAAAGATGCTCTGCAGCACTGGTTCCCTGAGAATTACACAACTCTCTCTTTGCTTATATTATAGTCCAGATTCTCCCACGATCCATCAGTCCAATCATATATGGAATACGGGACAAAACCTTCAGGAGGTATCTGAAGAGATATCTGCTGTGCACTCGGAGCTTTCAGTGAGAATCAACATGTTTGGTCCAAATTGAGTGAACCAAGTTTTGTTTTCTTGAAGTTGATGTGATGATGCTTTAAAATGTGTGTTTGGCATCAGACCTGAATAAAACAAATTCTGATTTAAGTCTAAGTTTTCTTCACGAAGGGTGTAGAATAATTTAAATTTTTCATCAAACACATTAACATTGTTTTTGGAAACTGATGAGTTGCATTACAAACTAAAGTTAAAAAATAAAAGAATATTAGATGTCAGATTAGAACTACAGCTAATAATGATTCTTGACTAATAAATAATAAATCTGCTGGTAACTTGGTTGATTGTGTCCTAAAATAACAGTAAACCATGAAAACGTCTACAGTACAGGAAAACATTCATGCTCATCCATGGTTAGAGCTAAGATATTTCCTTTATCATCTTGTATGACAAAGAAAGAGCACCAACTAATCATCTAATTTAAATGATCATATTAATGTATTCCTATTTTAAAAAAGACTTGTGTTCAGTAACGCAACCCTTATATACATAGACTAAATGTAAACTAAATTTCAGCATAAGTGTGATGTCCAGATGGAAGGAGGTCTCCTCCTGACCGGAGAGAACCAGCTTGAATGAGCATCATTTTTTAGCTTTGGTCAACAGAAATGACATTTAAAATAAAAAGGAATGACATTACAAACAAATCTGACAAAATCATTGTTCATATCGTTCAGCCTTAATTTTCTGTTGGTTCAATGTTTTATGTTCACACACACTCCCTGCTCACAAGAATGACAACATGAGTTCATGTTTACCAGGGGAATCATGGGACCTTTCCCACCAAAGCAACTATGAAGGCTTAAGACTTCTGCAGCTGCCGTTTAGTTCTGGCCAGAACGTTGGACAAGGTGAGTAACAGCGAAACCTTTGATCTGCAGTCTGACACCAGTGCTGTTCTACTCTATCATGACAAAAATGATTTGTGAGTTTATAATACTCGTACGCACTTTTCCTGCTTCAACCAATTTGTTCAATAGTTTACAAAACATGACTGAAATTAAACTGACAAAAGTGTCAGATGTGTTTGAAATAATTCTCACTTTGCCTTGTTGCAGCAGCTTTAGGACGGTTGGAAGGAGCAGACAATGAAAATTTGAACTCAAAAGATGAATGATTTGTTCTTTGCTCTCTCAAACTTTGATTGATTTAACAGATGAAAAGAGAATATGTAATATGTTGTACTTAAACTAAATTCTGCCAATCAAAATAAGAACTGCAATCATTCAGACTGACTGTCTTCCTTTCAGGCTTCAGTTGAATCTACAGGGTCTGATCTCATCACATATTTGTATTCGTTCAGCTGTTAATGTTGCAGATGACACTGAGCTTCAGTTTCTATTTTTTTTATCTACTTTTCAAATTCTAGAAAACACTGATATATTTCTGGCACCTGAAAGTGACATAAAACAAGTTTGAGGGCTCATGATAAAAGAGTTTAACAGCATGTAGTGAGGATGATGTAAGCACAAAGTCTGCAGTGCTGAGATGTGACTTGGCTGTGGTGTTCGTTCATTTATCTCACTCAGTGTGTTCCTGCCTCCTGGAGCTGTGCATGAGCTGGATTTTAAAGAAAGTTGGGCCTCATTCAGAGTCCAGACTGAGATCATTGGCCTTGAAGTTCTGACCAGAAACAGGTGTAGTGAGATTGGTCTGAAAAAAGACGCTTCCGTCATCAATAATCGCTGTGAATATCAAATGATTGAAGATATGTTATGTCTTCCGGTCTTTTTCAGCCCTGGAGAGATGAACGTCTCATCTCCCAACGTGACTGTGGTTTTACAGAATCGAGACTCCTTCACTAAAGCTTTGACCAAGAACATGATTGTTGTGATTATCAGCATCTCCATCAACTACATCTATGCAGGTCTCATCTTCACCTTCTGCAAACATCAGGTCTGACGTCTCCTCATGTCACCATAGACTTACTGAACTTTGGGTTTGTCCAGAGCTGCACTAATGATCAAAAAGAAGCTGAAATGCAAAGTGGGCAGCACTGATTAGGAAACTCTTAAGTGTTGACCGTTTTTTATTCTAGGTAAATGGGACTGTTTGCTTTAAACTGGTCCAAACAATCAGTGACTCAACCGGAAGATAAACTTGTTGTAACTTCAGTTAAAAACATAATTCATCCAAACTCCATCCTGAGACTTCCCCTTGCAGATAGTCATGTATGTGATGTAGGATTTGTATTCATTCTGTTGAATTTAAAAATCTAATGATCATCAGGGGGCGACTTCACCGGCTGTTAAAAACAAGTCACTGTATTCAAGTTTATGGGAAAATGTCCCTCCTCCACCCTGATTTATCCAACACTATGTTCACTTTTTACATGTTGGTCATTTAATCAGGCTCGTAATTTGAGTTCTAAGTTAACATCAAGCTAAGTCAGGATGCAGTTGAGAAAATGGCACAGACAAAAAAGGAACACCTCATGCCACCTTTGAATACGTTTTTACTTTGAGCCTCACGTTGTGACCTTGACCTTAAAGGTCCCTAATGGTCCTCAGATATTGTTCATGTCTTCCCTCCCGTCCAGATCTCTACACGAATCCTCGGTATATCCTTTTCATTCACCTGGTCATCAACGACATGACTCAAGTGACTCTGACCGTCATCCTGTTCATCATCAGCTACACCATCTACAAACTCAGCGTCTCCGTCTGCTGCATCTTCATCCTTCTTGCTCTGTTCACCACTGAGAACACCCCCCTGAATCTGGCCAGATGGCGGTGGAGTGCTACATCGCCATCTGCCTCCCCCTTCGCCACGTGCAGATCTGCACCGTCAGCAGGACTCTGATGCT